>NC_136485.1:11761660-11909160 GCF_053919585.1 Euprymna scolopes
CAGGCGCGAACGCAGACCCCACAATTTTAATCAACCGCCGTTCTGCATGATCAAACATAGCCATCCCTGTGTCTCGATACATCATCTATCATTATATGTAATCAGTTTTTTTTTAAATAGTCAACCATATAGGAGCCTATTTGTGACAAGACACACATACACACACACGCATACACAGACATTTAGCTTTATATTATATATATATATATACATATATAATATGTACAAATATACATATGCATTACATGTATATTCGCATATATATATAAATATATACACACATATTTATATATTTATATGCACGTAGACATACACATCTACATACATAGATAAGTATACACATCTTTATATATATATATATATATATACGTTATTGTATATACAAATATGCATGTATATATTATACTAATATATATTTATATACATATATTATATATACGCTATTGTATAGACAAATATACATGCATATATTATACTTATATATATATATATATACGTATATATATATATATATATATATATATATATATATATATATATATATATATATATATACTTCCAATCAGGAAGACATCCAAGCTCTCCTAGACCATGTGCACACAATAAGATCATCGACACATCTCACAATGGAGAAAGAAAAAGATAACCAACTGGCGTTCCTTTATATACTCATATCACGCACAGAGCATGGGGTTAAGACATCCGTATATCGCAAGCCTACCTTCACCGGACAATACCTTTACTTTAACTCCCATTACCCATACAGTATCAAACATGGAATCACACGTTGCTTACAACATTGAGCAAAGACAATAAATAGCGACACCATTACATACCACCAAGAAATGGCCAGATTGAAGAATACCCTCCATCGTAACAACTACCCCGATAGCATACTATCCACCAGACGTGTTAATAGTATAAGAGAGGAGAATGAAACCCAAAACCCACCAACGGTCTGCCTACCATACATACGAGGCATCTCCGAAAAGATTCAGAGAATATGTTCGCCCTGCAACATCAGGACGATATTCAAGAGCAAGTCAACACTCAGACGACACCTGGTACGAGTGAAGCCCCACATGGAGGAGAATATTACCAAGAACTGCATCTACTCTATCCCAATCATTTGCAGACAGGTGCCCAAGGGTGAAACATGTCGCCCCCTCAAAGTAAAGGTGGAAGAACACCGAAAAGTGGTAACTAAAGGCGAGACGGCAAAATCGGGTATAGCCAACCATGTCTGGATGGAGAGGCCCCCTATGGTATGAAGTAAAGATGATAAACAGAGAGACCCACTAGAAAGTGAGAAAACTTAAAGAACCAGCTCACATGCTCGGATATAACAACCTACTGAACAAACCAAGCGTAGAGCTGAATGCAATTTGGACACCTCTAATAGAGAGAGAACACCTTTAATATAGGTTTAACATTAACAAAAATCTGTTAAGAATTGTGACACATGGCCGAGTGGTCCTAGACTTTTTATCAAAGTTTACAGTTACCCAAAGGTGCTGAGTTCTATCCTGAATGAAGTCAGTGAAAAGTAACATTCAAATCAGAGAATCAGCAACTATGTCACAGAGCCTAGCTAGAGTCTGAACACGGTACCCCCGTAAAAATAATAAAGGGTTGGGTTCGAGACTACATATACATAGGTATATACATATGTTTACATTTATATACATATATATATATATATATATATATATATATATATATATATATATATAAATGCATATATCCACGTGTATATCAGTATCTCAGTGTTTAACAAGACTGTATTTGCACACGAGAGAGGCAGAACTTCGTCGCGTTGAGATCAACCACCATAGGACGACAATAGTGAGGAAAGATCAGTATCTTAGAAGCTGTCAATGGTATATGAGATCAAGAGATGAAACCAGCATAGCAACATCAGTTACCCAGTTTCTCACGCAGTTTATTCAGGGCTATTTCACAGATGAGACTGAAACTCTTAACAAGTCTGCCACAGAAATATACCGAAACCTTCCAAAAGTGGAACCTTGAAACAGCTTCAGCAACAAATTATTTCCTTGGGAGACCCTCCCATGAATACATAGTCATAGCATTTTCCTTGGATCGGCTCAAGACGGGAGCCCCCACCACGATTAGGAAACGGTTATAATTGCTGTTCAAGACCAGGGATTTATGGCCAATGCGTTCAAGAAGAGTGCAGGTCTCACTAATAGTGAGTCATTTGGTATCTAGTTTTAAGGTTCTTTTCAGGAATGGTTATTACATAACGAGACCTGGTGGGATATGCACGTACTTCCATCGGACAATCTGTGCATTATTAACATAACGTGTAGCAGCAAATCCTGGGACTATCAACTTTAAAAAAAAACAGATGAAAATGGCTTATATCCCGTACATTACAACCATCTAATCGCAACATACACATACTTTGCAAATGCTGCTGTCAAGCCTGACATAATTATATAGAATAAGTCACAGAGAGTTGCAACATTTGTTGAAGTCAGTATCCCTAATGATGGAGGTCTGAACAGAACTGAAATGGAGTAACAGACCAAATAACTAGGTGGAATGTATGATATGAAAAGAAACTAGAATCTCATGGAGATATCAATCATATCATTTTTTATAGGTGTCATTGGACTTATGAAGAACTACCTAACTAATATTCATGGTAAACCAAGTGCAAAATGGATCGAAACAATTGCACTTAAAGGAACAACGAGGATACCAAAAAGAGCTCCAGGGAAATGTTGGCAGCGTATTTGACAACCCTGTTTCACCATTACAATCTTCAAAGGAAGAAAATAAATAAAAAATGCTAGCAAATTCGTTCTCGAATGTTACAATTTTTTATGGTGTTAGAAAATTGAAATCTGAAGAGAAGTCAGTGATGAGAAACAGGAACTGACTTTTTAGCACGGTCAACCTCTCACATTTTTGGTACACATAATTAAAATATAAGCTCCACTAGCAGCCCGTGCTTAAGGAACATCTATATGCCTTTTCAACCACCTGCAGTCCTGTACGTCTGCCCGCAGTTTACACACGTTAGATCTGGCAACATAGGGTTGTTTCCTGGCTAATTCCGCTGATGAGCACTCTGGTCGTTTATTATCTCAGTCCTGCTTAGACATTATGTCCTGAACATTCCATCCTGTATTCCAGTCTGGCGCCCCAGCTCATAAATTGCTTATTGTGCGTCCGGTTTTCGAATATTACGCTTCAGTCGTTCATACTGGGTTCGATCAGCCTCAAACTGTCCACAACTCCCAGCAGGACTAACATCCACTCTCCATTATCTAAAGCATTTTACTCATCATACCCACATTTTTTCAAGGTGGACCCTAACAATCCTTGAACCTTATTTTAGGCTTTTGAGCCAGACTCCTTCTCTGGGCGATCCACTATAAAGAAGTTATTTGGAAGTCGACTGTCTGGTATCTTTTCCACATAAGCAGTGCATCTCTGTCTATGTCTGATAATTGTGTCTGTTCAAGGATCTCAACAAAACTGACATGCATTTTCCAGCGCACATTAAGTATTCACTGTAAGGACATCTTGTGAAACCGCTGGAGACGTCTCAAATGCGTCCTACATGTTGTCCAAATATCACAGGCATAAAGAAGAGCAAAAGGAACACATGCGGCATAAACCTTAATCTTTGTCGGTAGCGAGATGTCACAACAGCTCCGCAAACGCTTGTGGAACTTTTCAAAAGCATTATTTGGCTTGCTGATTCGTAGGGACATCTCGTCATCCAGGGTATGGTCATGTTTAGAGTGCTACGCAGGTAGACATACTTAGCGACAGCCACTATGTTCGCCCCAGGAACCAACATCGATGGTACATATAAAAGCATGCCCGGTACAGGCTGTTAAGTTAAGTTAATAAATAGTGAATTGGAGTTATGGCAGAGGTGTGAAAAGAGGGGGAGGTTCTTCTACAAGAGTTATACAAAATACAGTGGATAGGCAGAAACATACATGATAAAAAATCGTCAGCAAATATACCCATATCAGAAATAATTTTATCGAGGAGGTTATATATGAATATCAGTAATAATTAACATACTAGAGTATAGACTCCTGAGATACTCTCGCATTTATATTGTCGGACTTAGCTTACTAACGAGTAGGAGGAAGGCGGGAAGACGGTTGTAGTCTTGCAACGAAATGTCGACGTTGCTTACAAGCACTCTTTCCTTGTTAATGTAACAAATGGCTAACGATGGTAGAAGTGTAATTTGTCTAAAAGACAGCAACAACTACTATAACAACAGTAGAGCGGGCAGTCCTTTTTATCTACTCCAACTCTCAGTCAACGAGATTCACGCGTAACTGGAATGTCTATTTAGCATGTAAGCACTCAGGTTCTTTGATTAACGGACAACCGGCCGTGTTGGTCACAGCTACCGGCACTCCTTTCTTCCCCACCGACCTACCCTCGGCAAGCCAACCAATTTAAAATTCTCACACATTCCCCACAATAAAAAAAAAATCTTTAAGAGAATAAAACAGTGTGTTTAGACTCCTGATAAACTGGGTCTACCAGTTACAACTCCTTGAGGGTAGCAAGTCGGAGAGAACCATTGTTCATCATCTGGTGGTGCTTCAGTTAGACCCACGCAGCTGAAGTGAAACCAGCCATTGCATCTATCGCAGGCTATCATAGGTCTGATATCCTCAGGTCTGTTACAGCTAAGACAGATCCAAATTATAGTACTCTCTCTCCTTTGAGGGTCCTGGCTAATATCCTGTGACCTCGATGGTTCCATGCTTATCGAGTCAGGTTCTCCAGGCTGTTGAGAGATTTCCAGAGGAAGAGATGCGTAATAGAGTATGTGCTTATAGCACCATTCCCTTTCCTCACCTTCACCATGCGCACAAATTCCTTGGATTAGTTGTAGAACTTCAGCTAGGGACCAGAACTGCTTTTTATGAGCATTATATCTCCTGGTTTTAATTTATCTTCAAAAGAACAATCAGTCAATCTTATTGCCCTTTCTCTAGGACTCAACAAATAGTCCTCATTCCAAACTTTCCTAATTTTCGTCACACTTTTTTCCCGGGAATCAGGGGTTGAATCAAGTAACTTCGACTAATAGCATCGATCGTTTCCAGGTCCTGGTTTTCCAACCGCATTATTATTCTCTGCCCAACATTCGCATTCATGAGAGAGTTAGGGGTTAAGACATTCAGATCAGCATCCTTAGAGATCCTGTATGTCAGGGGGGCTTGTTACTGCCCCTTGCACATCATACAAAATTGTTCGTTGACAAAAATATATACTTTACCTCTTTCTATTGCTTTATATAAGCAAGGTTTTATAGTATTGATAGACTTCTACCAACTGCCACCGTACCAAGGTGAAAACAGTGGAATTGTGCAACGTTTTAAGTCATATGGGCTAAATCTTTCCTTGAATTCGTCGGCTATCATGCTCCTCGTTAATGATTCTAGCGGCAGCATTAAATGTGCCAACATTATCTGAATAAAGGTGTGTAGGGATCCCATTAATGTTCGTGAACCTAATGAAAGGTTGTAATAAATGATTTCACAGTCATATCCGGAACCAGTTCCAAATGTACAGCCCTAATACTCATACATGTAAATAGAAGAATGTACATTTTATAGTCTTTTTCTTGTCCTTTAACATAGATATGGTTGGTAAAATCCCCACCGGTATGTAGATAGGGCCTGATAAAATTCACCCTAGGGGCCGGTAAGTTGATCGAATTTAGTATTGAAAAGGAAATGGCATTGTAGCGTTTACATTTCACACAAGTACTAACCACATTTTTAACAGCCTGTCTGGCTTGTGGTATCCAATAACCTGCCAATCGTATTTCATTCAATGTGTTGGGCAAGCCTTAGTGGTGGATTCTTGTGTGGTATTCTTGAATGATCAATTTTGTTAGATAATGCTCTTTTCCCAATAAAATAGGATTTGGACCTCATATGAGTGATACTCCGATTTTCCTATTCTTCCCATCGATCGTATAATGCCCCTGTTGTCCAAAAAGTGATTCAAATTCTTCAGTTTAGGCATGCTATTTTATCCAGGGTTTAACAAAAAAGTCCATCTCCCTTGAAAAAGACTGTTTTTGCATCGTCTTGATCAGGTAGGCATTTCCTTGTAACTCAGGATCCATCTCCCTCTTTTTTTTAACTTATTGATGGACTTGAATATCAGTGAAGTTGCACTGATCAACTTACTCAAACTGGAGAATTTTTCCACTTTTACATCTGATGTCGCCACTTCATTCTCTGCGGCATAATTTACTGAAGCGCCAATCCGCTCCATTTGTACTTTAGAAAGGCAACCCAACTCACGATGGCACCAGGAGGATTCTTCTTGCCTTATCCATTTCGGTCCCTCATACCAAAGGGAAAACTTTTCTTTAAATTTCTTGATAGTCAATATGACCTTCACCGAGGTGCACGATTTATATGATCTTCACCGAGGTGCGCGACTTGACACACAAAAAACCCGCCTCTTAATCACCTGCTAACGCACGCGTCACTGTAACGTCCAATGACAACAACAACAACAACATTCTCACTCGACCTGCCTTTTATACCACTATCTCAATCCCTTCTCTTGCGCATGCGCCTGTAGATTCCTGACAACCTCGAGACTTCCGCTTATAAAAACCCAAGTTTTGTTGTCGCGCATGCCTATACAAGGCACACATACGTGGGCGTTTGTTGTGTTGGTAAGTATTACACTCCCCCCTGATCTGATGATAACACAGAGTGCACTCCGGGGCTGGCCTCTTAGTTCGTTTGCCTCTGCGAACGGTGGTATTTACACTCTCGGATTCAGGTTCTGGTTCTGGTTCTGGGTGTTGTTCTGGTTCTGGTTCTGATCCTGCCTGATCAGACGAACTACAACTACCACTCTCTTGCTCGGTGACCTCACTCATCAGCAGCTCATCATCTGATGATCCATCGCCCTCTGTAGTTGTGGGATGTACTTTACTAGCTGGGCGAAGATCGCGCACATGGCGTGGGGTTCCATCAACAAGGACCGACTGCTGGCTGACCACTCCAGATATTCGTCCTCGCTTAAAATTGGTGGTGCACCGGTTTCCAGGGGGTATAACCCAAACAGGATCCCCTACCTTGTACTTGTTATGGCTCTCCACGTCGATTGGTTGGACAGTGTCAATGCCCTTTATCCTAACACGGTATTTGTGTATGGCATTGGCCGGTGCTGTTGTTAGTGTCTTCCCATCCTTTGGTGTGATGTTATACCAATACGTGGCCTCCGTAATGGTGCATTGCTGTCTGGCAGCAATTCTCTTGATGCTGCGATGGCTCCTCTCAGCAATGCCATTCCCTGATGGCACATGAGCACATCGCAGTCGTAGTCGGACACCCCACTCATTCAAAAACTGCCGAACTTGGTTGCTACAAAAAGCAGCATCGTTGCCCGTCAATATCTCTTCCGGCGCACCTCGCTCAGAAAAGATAGATGGCAGTTGGCGGACAACATTCGCTGAGTCCTGTCTGTTTATTTGCCGCCACACCACCAAACGAGTGGGTCCACAGTCGATAAGGATTAGAAAGGGCTTACCACTGTAATGGGTAATATCCATCGCAAATCGTTGCCACACATGCTCAACGTCCAATCGCCCCTTCTGCCATTGCTCAGGTGCAGGATCGATAGACTGGCATGCCTCACAGTGCTTGATGATCTGCCTGACATCCGCCCTTGTCACTGCTGGGTCCACACGCCTCGCAAAATACAAAGTTCTTTTGATACCTGGATGTCCACTCTGCACATGAATTATTTGTGTTTGGCATGAGCTAATCGCGCCAACTGCGCAAGATCGAGCAGCGAACTCCACGCCTGTCTTCGCAGCTTCATACCATTTGTGAGGCACACGGGTTAGTTGGTCTGCACGATTACAGTGTGATGCCACGAGCGTTACACTCACCGACAGGTCATACACTGATATCAGACCCTTCAGGGTGTTTAGCCTCCGCCGGATTGACATCTCACTGGCTCCCTTAGTACGGACTCTCGTTCGTCCCGAAAGAGTGTCGGACACCCAGTGGTAGACGCAGAGAGAATCCGTGTGCAAGTGTAACTTCTTTGACTGCCATTGCAGTGCCAGATTCAAACCCTTCCCAAAAGCATCCAGTTCCGCTAGGTTGATGTGTTGAGCATCATTCACGGGTCGCAGCCATCACGCGTCTTCAATTACATTTCCGCGTTGCTCCAATAACACTCTCAATGCCAAAGAACTAGCGTCAACCCACACATTCACAGTGTCCCATCGACACACCATTCTGCACGGGCAGGGTCTTCCTTGTTAACTCTCTCTAGGGTTTCTCTCGTCATCAATGTTAGAAGAGCATCATCAAATACAGCATCCCAACCTGTAGGTACTAAACTTGCCCTGCGTTTGATGACGCCCACAGCTGCTCGGAGCCAGCCACACGCTGGTAAGTGACCAATAATTTTCCCACACAAGGAAAAATTCCTCTTAGTTGATGCCTCCAAGTCGCATGATGGTGAGGAGACTCTTATAGAATCTTGGACAGGGTCATATTGATACCCTAGCACCTTTGTCCAACCAGAGACGAATCCTGGTAACGCTCCATCTGGCTTTATTTTCTTTTGGAGCGTTACTCAGTTTGAATTGCAAGACTGTGAATTAAAATTTCCCTTCTGTAGACACTCTCTCGCAGAGGTATACAAATCAGATAGATTTTCTGCATTATTCGCCGTTTTCACTAGGTTGTCAATATAAACACTGAATGGTAGTGGCTCCGAACATTCATCCAAAGGGAACTTCTCTGCATGAAACTTTAACACGTAATTTAAAATAAAAGGGCTTGCATTGAAGCCAAAAATAAGGGTGTTGTACCTGTAGCAATGTAATGCTTCACCTTTCTTCAGAAGATAGCAAAACCGATAACGATCCTTTTCCGATGTCCAACGAATCACCAGAAATTCTTTTCTGATGTCAGCCAACAAGACGTATCGGTTTGTTCGGAATCGGTCCATCAATTTTAACATGTCGCTCATCAGGTTCACTCCAGGATATGCTGCTCCGTTCAATGATAATAAGCCCCTATGCCTATAAGAACAATGAAACACCGGTCTCACCTTGGTAGTAATCTGGTATGTTAGTTTTTATACTGGCATATGTGGAATCCATATATAGTCATCAAATTGTTTGGGAAACACAATATTTCTTCGATAATAGCCTCATCTTCTTGTTGTTGAAGTTTTTCTTCTCCAGATCCTTATTAACCTCTAGCACCCGAATAGCATAATTGTAATTAGAAGGTACCGATTTGAATTTATCTTCATGCCATTTATGTTGTACATCATAGATACCATCTTTGTATGTTTGAATCTCTAAACTGCTTAACCTTCCATTCATTCAAGGTAGCGAATTTCTCGTCAGTTGGTAATCCAATAGATTCACAGCTGAACATGTTTTCCAACCCTCGCTGGGCATTATTCTCATCAAACCAATTTTTTGAGGGCCTGGGTAGGATTTCTCTGGGTGAACCACGTAGTCGATTCTGGAAGATGGAAGTGGTGGAGTTTTCGCCAACACCTTTGCATAATTAATCCGTGTTCTTTTTTGTGTTTTAATCTCGTGCTTATATAGAAAACAACACCTTGTTCCATAGGGGATTAGTCTTTTTGTGGTCTCAAATGCTGCTCCATACATGCAAGGGCCTATCTTTAAAGGTTCCAAGTACTGGATTGCGTCGAGTCCTAGTAACCCATCTATAGTAACCAAATCCTCCTTTGCATTAAGCTTTGCAGCCAGTCTGCGATTCTTTAAATTTCCAAGACTGTGAGTAAGTTCTTCAAGGCTGTAAGACAAGTTCAACTTGGTCGCAAGAATCTGAAGAGTATGTGTTTTGCTGGACATCAAATTCAATCCCAACGAGATTTAATTAAAGGTTTAAGACTCGTTCCTTACAAGGTATTTACTTCAATTATTTTATCATTTGCGTAGGAGAGCCAATTTAGCTTCTTTAAAATCAAAGAATCCAAATAAGGTATTTGACTGCCAGTGTCTAACAGGCAGTTTACCTTCACTTTTTTATCTCCTCTTTGCACTATTAGTTCAATTAGGGGAGAATAGAAAGCATTATCGTATTTTGTATGTAGGCAGGCATCTACCTGCATACTACTCGTAACAGTTGAGCACATAGTATGTATGTGCCATTTAGAGTTGAAACTATGGCAACAATTTTTTCTTGATGTCCTTAATGGACACATATTCCCTAAGTGAGACCTCTTTAGGCACCGAAAACAAAGACGCATCTCTCTAAACAAGGTTATACTGGCTTCATGTGTCGTATAGTTACCACAATCCTCAGACAAATGTTTCTTTTGCAAAAGTCGCATCTTACCTCGGATCTCAGACGAGGTTTCGATCGTCTCCTCTGGCTTAACCTTAGGTTGCAGCCAAGGTTTGGGCATTAGTACCTTGGTCGGCTGTTTGGCAACTAACATTTTTTTCACTATTCTTGGTGTTTCTTCCAACAGTGTCGGCAATATCGAGTAGGTAGTCCCAGAGATTCGTAAGAGTTCTCCCTTTTCTTCGGGCTGGAATTTCTCAAATAACACAATGCTATTATTATTGCTCCAGCTGACTTATCGTCATATGTCACAACTATACGAGGCTCTTAGCTGCCACATATCCGCCTGGGCCTTTATCATATTTTTTTAATCCTTCCAGGTTTTGGGGATTATCTAACTGGGAATCTAATATTTCCTTAATTATTTTACCTCTTATCCCCTCCTCGTCCAAATATTGGTCCTTTAATAGCTTAACGCCCATAGCGTAACTATTTTCAGAGGGAGAGAGATGATTTATAAGTTGGAGGGTCCTAACTTCCTAGGAGCACTTCAAATATATAGTCTTTCCGTGTTTGATGTTATGGACCGTGCAAAATTTTTAAACTTTGTTAAGAAGCCCTTGGAGCTCCTCTTGTTGGCGCGAAGTCCTTCCCATCAAAGCGTGGTCCCTTCAACTAAATTTTAAATGGCTCCACAGAAAATGAATAATGGGATGTTGGTTTGAAGGGTGGCGATCTCTCATTTTCTGGAGTAACCGGATTGCCATGGCTAGAGGTTGAGTCAACATCTTCCATCGAGGTAACTGCTGGGTGTTCACTCTGGTCAGCTTTCCGCAGAGAACTTAAACGCTGTTTAAAGCGGAACGAAGCTAGACTAAAACTTGCCAATGATTCTGTTTCTCCTCCTGCAGCCAGGATTTCCTCCATGCCAAAGGAGACATCCTCAAGTTCTTCCAACCAGTCCTCTGTTTCTCGCTTAAAAAGAGAAAGCAATTCTTCAGAACTCTTCCCTGCCTTTTATAATACTTCCAGATTAGTTAGTATTTTTCTTTGAAGAAGTTCTTGTTTCAGCTCCAGGTTCTCCATTGAGACTGAATCATCAATGATATAAATTCCGTTGAACACTAGCATAATCCAACTCCAAAGAGGAAAAATCAATTTCAGTTCAATGTATGTATTTTAAAACGGAAAAAAGTATCAGTTACACTTTGTTTCATTAGATGACGGCCATTACTGTGTTATAAAACCACTTGCGTTACTGACGCGGATATTTATGCACACAAAAAATTAAATAGAAATAAAGTTCTTACTCATTAATTGGGTTGCAAAGTGTCGAAATTAGCTTACCGACGAGTAGGAGGGGGGGGGAAAAGATGGTTTAAGTCTTGCAACGAAATGTCGACGTTACTTACAAGTAGTCTTTCCTTGTAAATGTAACAAATGGGTAACGATGGTCGAAGTGTACTTTGTCTAAAAGACAGCAACAACTACTACAACAGCAGTAGAGTGACCACCCTTTTAATGTACTCAAACTCTCAGTCAACGAGATTCACGCGTGACTGGAATGTCTATTTAACTTGTAAGGAATAGGCACTCAAGTTCTTTGATTAACGGATCACCGGCCGTGTTGGTCACAGCTACCAGCACACCTTTCATCCCCACCGACCTACCCTCAGCATGTCAACCAATTAAAAATTCTCAAAATATCATATTGTTTAGATGTACGGCCGTCGAGAGCAAAGTGGATTATTCACCTATTGTTACAATATTTTTGTTTATAATGGCGCATGAACCCGCTGCAATGAAATATAAAGACCTTTTAAGATATTAGAAAGGAGTTATTCAACATGAAATTCAGCAGGTACAACAACATGGTCGGTAACGAACGACTAAGCTGGGAAAAGGCGCCGATTTCGTTCTATTTGTAAACATCTGGTGCGCATGCGCACTAGCGCTCTAAACTCACAACACTCTCCACCACATTTTATTTATATTTCGGGTTGCAGGTGATTTCCTTCCCCTTTTTTGTTGCTGCTGGAAGAAATTTGAAAACGCCCCTCTTCGAGTCAGACTGATTCTTCTGCTCTTCTATTTTTAAACACTTTGTTTTGTCGACTGTAGAGAAAGATTCTCCATTTGGTGGGATATTATTCTTTGGGGTTTCCTGTTGATCAATCAACTCTGGTTCGCGGATGTTTGATGGAGTAGTAGAATCTGGTGATGTACCATGATCAGGGGAGACAGGAGATTTCAAGTTTGTAGGGGAGGGGTCAGTGACAGGGGTAGGGGCTAGGTCTTCTGTTGAGACTGTTGACTGACGGCCGTCAGGGAAACGAATTCTGGCAAAATTTGGTGTTACAGATATTATATCTACTGGTTCCATTAGGGGATCTGACTTGTGTTGGCGGACAAACTTCCTAAGGAGGGCCGGTCCTCCTTGCAGCCACTCGGGTAAGGTATATCCGGTGCTCGACCTTCTGGAAAAGTTAAATATTCTCTCGTGTGGGGTTGAGTTAGTTGCTGTACAAAGTAGCGATCGAATAGAGTGCAAAGCTATGTCGAGTACTTCATGCCAGTGACGTTCGTCCAATTGCCTGGTTTGGAGTGCAAGTTTGATCGTTTTACAAATTGTGCCATTTACTCTCTCGCATTTTCCGTTGGCGATTGGATGGTATGTATTTTAGTGGGTAATCACAACTCCATGTTGCCAGAGAAACTCTTTTAGTTCACATGAAATAAACTGACTTCCTCGATCACTATGAATGGAATCTGGGGAGCCAAAAAAGGTAAATTAATTCTGGAGACAATTTATAACAGTTTTTGTTGATATGTCCTGACATGGATAGACAAAAGGATAGCATGAATATTCATCTACAATCACGAGTAGGTATTTGAGATTATTCGTAGATGGTTTCGGTCCGATGAAATCTATTGAAAGACGTTCAAAAGGTGATCGAGAATGGATTAATCAACCTGATGGAGGTTTGAAGAACCTTGGTTTTAGTTCAGCACATATTTGACATTCAGCGCAGGTGCGCTTAGCATCTACCATGGGGAATGGTAGATTCTTCTGCCTCACAAAGTGATAGAGTCTCGCTACTCCAGGATGACAAAGTGATGCGTGCAGGTCCTTTAGTGATAATGAGCGCGAAGCAGATCATGATCGAGAAAGGGTATCTGCAGAGTTATTAAGAGAACCTGGTCTATATACTATCTCATAAGAATAGTTTGAAAGTTCAAGTCTCCACCGAAGCAGCTTATCGTTTTTAATACGATTTGGTGTCTGCGTGTTGAACATAAATGATGCAGCCTGTTGGTCAGTAATAATGGTAAAGTGTCGACCGAGTAAGAGGTCACGCCATTTACGCACAGATTCTACAATGGCTGCCGATTCACGTTCCACTGCTGAATGTCGACGCTCTGACTGCTTTAGGCTTCTGGAAAAATATGCTACTGGACGTCCATTCTGGGAAAGGGAGGCTGCTAATGCTGTCGCAGATGCATCAGTTTCTATCATAAAAGGAACTTCATCCTCAATGGCTGCAACCGAAGCCTTGCAAATTTCATCTTTCATGGATTGAAATTGATTATTGAGTTTCTCAGTGATAAGAAAGGACGTACTGTTTAATAAAGGTGAAATCCGATCTGAGAAAGTCTTCATCCATGGTGAATAGTATGAGAAGAGACCTAGAGCCCGCCTGAGTGACTTACTGCAGTTCGGAATCGGTAATTCTTTTAGTGGTGTAAGTCTGTCTGGATCAGGACTGATTGTTCCATTTTCCAATAAGTGCCCTAGAAACTTTAGTTTGGTTATACCATATTCACATTTTACAGGGTTTAGTTGCAAGTTAAGACGGTTGATAACCGTTCTAAAAGCTTCCATATTTTCGTTTAATTCTTTATTAGTTTTTCCTCCGATGACAATGCCATCAATGTAGGCAAATGTACCTTGGAGTCCATGTTCTTGAATCAAATTATGCATAATACGTTGAAACACAGCTACTGAGTACGTTAGCCCAAAAGGTAATCAAGAAAACTCGTATAGTCCTCCGGCAGCTTCAAATGCTGTGTAAATTCTCTCGTCTCTACGTATAGGGCATTGATAATATGCAGACTTATGGTCCAACTTATTGAAAATTTTGTACTGTGATAGTTGGCGTATGATATCCGAAATTTTGGGAAGCAGAAACGCATCCAAAAGTGTTAACCGATTTATAGTTGCAGAATAGTCAACGACCATGCGACGCTTATGTCTTTCATTTCTAGTTACTAGTACTTGGGCTCTCCATGGGGAATTCGATTTGATTATGATACCTTCTTTTAATAATGTTTGTATCTCATTCCGGATAACTTCGCAGTCCGATGCTGAGTAGTTTCTGCTTTTTGTTGCGATGGGTTTACAATTCTTGTTAAATTAGCAAAAAGAGACGGTGGCTCGATTTTCATCTGAGTGACGTTACAAATCTGTAAAGATGGTATCTTTCCGTTATAACGGAATTCCACCCGGTTATGCAATTGCATGAACTCTTGTCCTAGTATAATTGGAGCACACAAGTTGGGAAGGATTGATAGACGCATATTAGTGTAAATTTGTCCATTAACAGCGATGGACGCAACACAGTGTCCTAAGGTTTGCTCGTAAGATTCGAGGAAGCCATGCTTACCGTATCATTAGAAGGTAATATACTAAGGCCGAGTGATCTCACGATGTTCATTCGTATAAAGTTATGAGTGCTTCCACTGTCTACCATAGCTTTCAAACCGGTACTATTAATTGTTGCATTTACTACAGAATATTGTGTGCATGGAGTGCATTGGGATGACGCAGTGAGGGCAATATATGCAGAACTAGTCCTGGTATTATAAGTTGTTTGTTTTATTTTAGATCGGCAGACTTTAGAGAAGTGGCCCCTCTTTCCACATTTAAGGCAGTCAGCATTCCGAGCTGGGCAAGTATTTCGAGAATGATTTTCTCGTCCACAGAATTGGCATCTGGCGAAGTGAGTCGCCTGATTATTTCTGGAAACAGCAGCACACTCATTAGTTAGTTCCAAACTAGAGTTATTTTCAGATTCATCTGCATGAATAGATGCCTTTGCTTTAATTGATGTGTCATAAGCTGCTGCATTATGTTGGGCCATTTCCAGACTTCGTGCAGTTGCTACGGCATGATCTAGGTTAATTTCAAAACTTTCAAGTAATCTCTGCCTAAGAGTTTAGGAAGTGAGACCTGTGATAAATGCGTCACGTATCGCTAGCTCCACATGTTGAGAGGCAGTAACATCTTCAAATTTACAATCCTTAGAAAGATTGTTTAGTTTTGGAGAAACTGATCAATAGATTCACCTTGATTTTGTTTCCTAGTGGCGAGAAGGTGACGAGCAAACACAGAATTTACCGGTTTTACATAGGTTGCTTGAAGGATGCGAATAGCCCTCTCGAATGTTGAACAGTGAGATATAAGAGAATAGACCTTTGGTGAGATGAAATTAATCAGAATACTTAACTTATTCGGAGGATTTTGAGGATGAGCGACTGTGAGAGAGTCGATGCAGTTGATGAGGGTACGATACCAATGATTCCATTCGTCAGCGGTTGTATCTGACGATCCTTCGAATTTACCAGGTCTCAGTATAGCATCCATTGTTGCTGTTAATTTTTAATTTCATGTTGAATAAATTGCAATGAAAAATAAAGACCTTTTAAAATATTAGAAAGGTTTTATTCAACAAAAAATTTAGCAGGTACAACAACATGGTCGGTAACGAACGACTAAGCTGGGAAAAGGCGCCAATTTCGTTCTATTTGTAAACATCTGGTGCGCATGCGCGCTAGCGCTCTAAACTCACAACACCCGCATAGTCGGGAGATTCTATCTATAAGCGATGCTGCTTGGAACTGACGAATCGAATTAATGCACGTTCTGCTACCAAACGATCAGAAACAACAGTTGTCCCATAAAAATTACCAATTCTGTGGCAATTTCGCATATGTTTTCTAAATCTCAACAAGGGAAGAATATTTTGCTCTGTGGATTTTGACTCCAGTTCTGTCTAATGCAAACCAGTCACCTCCCAGGACTTGTGTACAACAACTAACCGTGGAAAACTGTTCTGAAACAAAACATGGCCTTACACTTCTAGAGGCTATGCACATAGCGTGCTATTTATTTCGATGGATTCTAATCAATATTCGAATTGTGGCAAGCGAAATTTCTAAGATATCTACGAATTCAAAATCTACACAAAGTACTTACAACACAACCTGAAAGCAGAAACAATTGCGACTTCATTGAAAAGATCGCACCTGTATATGCGGGATAAATACAGTGTTTAGCTGACCGGTCTACCACTGGTAATGAGAGAACCCCTAGACGATGGTGCAACGCATTGAATATACTGAGAGAGCATTATTTTTGAAAGGAAACCCCGAAAAAAAAAGAATAGAATGCGAACATTACAGGTTATATTATAACAGCCGAAACTACTGCAAATTCTTTAAAAATGTCTGGTAAAGTTATTAGCAAGCGTCTGTTATTTTCCATGGTTCTCAAGGTATTATCGAGTGATTTCAAGCCATTTACCACTGTGATAACCCAGAAATAAAAACTCATGACACGTTGTCAATTGAAAGTGGCACTAAGAAGTTAGGGGGGAACTGAACAAAATGATCACAGAAAAATATGAATCTACTAATATCATGGAATTTACAAATGCACACATGAAACCACCAAAATTAAATTATACCCATGCCAAGAATAAAAACAGCAACTTTTCCAAAAACATTTTTTTCTCCTCAGAAAAGTACATGAATTATTTCCTATAATTGTTGGCGACCTAATCACAAACTTTCCGATGTAGATACAGGCCCATAAGGTTACTGTATAAAATATGCGGAGAGCTCCGTTAGCGAACATACATTCTTATTTTCATGTACGTTAAACGCTTCAACAAATAATAATAATTTTATTGTCGATTGTGGTGCAACGGCACTTGTGATTACAAAGGAATCTGATTTTATCAATTTTGATCCCAACTTTCAGCCACAAAATAATTTTGTAGAACTAGATTACGGCAGTCGAATAACGGATATTGTTTTGATAAGAAGCGATACTAAAATCACACTAAGGAAAAATACAGATGACCTCTGATTCTCTATTCTAGAAAACGCTCTTTAAATCACGAAATTTAAACAAACCACATTTTCTGTACAAGCTGCCATTAAACAACATCATAAAATAAAATTTAGCCAACATAAATCCAAACCGGGGTACCCGAATTGAACTGTATTCGACATTAAAGAAAATGGAAGACTATATTATTTAAAAAACCGCCTGGACTGATTTCAAACATGACATAACCTTCTTGGGTATTGAATATTCCTGATATCAAAAAGTTGCCGACTGTAGTTGATGGAATGACAATAAAAAAACAAAAACATCCAAAACATTTAACTGAAACGTCTGTACACAGGGGAAAATGAGAAACTATCAAAACAAGACACCAGATACGAATGCCAAGTAAATCCTATTAATGGTACATTTTTGACAAGGTATTCACCACATCAAGGCTCGGAAGCCACTCGGGCATGGGGGGTATTGTGTGTACAGTACGTTGGTGTTGGAGATTTGATAAAGTGTATTACTTAAGCGGGCGGTTCATAAGGAATTAGGTTATATTTGACTTGAAGGCATCCAGGTTGTAGGCAGGTGGGAAACAGGGAACTGGAACAGAGTTCCACGGGCGCGCACTTCTGAGAAAGAAGCTTTGTTCATGGAAGTGGAGAAATGTTTGATAGTGGTGTCAGCTAAGCGGGTGTTTATCGTGAAGGATTGGCGAGGGGGCCAGATATTGGAGTTGGAGTTCATTGTGACTTGAACGGTTACGTGGAGCCAATGGACAGAGAACATTATAGAGATGTGTTGAATTTCGTAGATGATAATTCAGGTTTAATAATTGTTTACTTTTAAAGAACAAATCTGATAATTTGTTAGCAACTAAAAATATTTAGACGACATAGCTCCCTACGGTGAAGTAGCTGTATCTGCTATGACAACAGTACGGAATTCATTAATAAAGACTTTAAACTTTTACTAATTAACCATTGTATCAAACATGAAAAATCAGCTCCTAGATCGCAACACCAAAACGGGAATGCTGGGCATTTTTTTGAAATGGCAAGCCATCTACTCATTTAATCAAAATTCTCCAAAATACTCTGGACGTACGCACTCATGGCGGCTGCCTATATACGCAAATTTCTTTAAAAGAACACTATATAAAACCACAGAAGGATCTTTCTGTGAGTAAAAAAAAATAAGCCGAATGCATATATTTGGTACCATTTTTTTCGCATATATAGATAAAAATAGTAAATTAAATATTAAACTGATAGAGCTATATATCACAGATACGATGAAACAGTCCAGTGAATTAAGTATTTTTCCAGAGAAAAATAAAATAAAAAGAATCCGATGTGTAAACTCCACAGACACGTTTAAATGTCAAGACGAAACCCCATCCTATGAAGAGGATGACACGATATTTCCTTAAATTAGCAAAACAATTGAAGGCAATGAAAATGAGGGAGATAAGAGTATCCATGATGGTGATGATTATGATGATGTTTAAGTCGAAATATATTCCAAAAGAAAAAGAAAGCGACTCGGCTTATTGATTTCGAAAATATAAATGATTATCAAATCGACTATTGCTATCCAATGGAAAATACGCACAAAAAGATTTAACGAAACAATTAATTCAGACTATTGTGATGAATGGAAAACAGTCATGAAAAAAGAAATAGATAATTTAACAGAAAATAATACCTATACGACAGTACCTTTCCCAAAAGATAAACATGTTCTTTCTGTCAGATGGGGCTTTACAAAAACGACTACAGCATCAGACGTTGAGCAGTACAAAGCTAGATTTGTTGCTAAAAGGTTCTCTCAGATTTACTGTATAGAATATTTTTCTACGTTTTCTCTGACCAGGAACCACACGACAATCAGAATTGTACTGCAAATCGCATCGCAATATGATCTTAACGGTCATCAAATTGACGTAGAAAATGCATATTTTAATGCCACAATGCTGTGAAATTCATGTTACCCCTTCAGAGTGATTTATAATGAAAAATTAAAAATAGCGTGTGACGACTGATCCAGTGCTTGTACGGTGTAAAGCAGACTGCTCAGATTTGGAAAACAGTATTCCATGATTAAACAGCAATTTAGACCATGCCCTGCAGACTTGTTTATATACCGAACACAAAGACAATAAACTACTGCTTTTGGTTTAATGGGTCGATGATATTTTAAGCGCATGAAATTTTGACACTTTGTTGACCGATGTTAAGAACAAATTAAGTGAAAAATTCAAAATGACCGATCTTAGCAAATTTTATGGTTTAGGGGATAGAATTTACCGAACGATACATTGACAAAACACCGATTAAAATTTGAAATGGGAGAGTGCAAGAAACGCTATGCACCGGTCCGAACTGATATTATTAAAAATATACACACACAATATGAAATAACAGATGATAAATTATACCGAGAAATCATAAGCAGTCATGTATATTTAATGACTGCGACCAGGCCCGACATATGTTATACAGTAACAAAACTGCTAAAAAATTTATCAAAACCGACAATGAAGGATTTAATCAGAGCAAAAGAAGTCCTTAGAATGAACTAAAGAATAGAAGTAACTTTTTTTTAGAAAATTAAAAAATCCCCTAAAATTAGAAGGATTTTAATATTCAGTTTGGGGGCACGACGAAGATCGAAAAGGTATATGTTGATATTGTTTCAGACTATCAGAAAATGGGCATATTATTTCATGGAAATCTAAAAAGCAACCGATTGTATCTCTTTCAACGTGTAAAGCAGCATTTATGTCGGTCACACACAGGACTCAGGAAGCACTCTACCTTAAAAATATCCTACAGAATATTTTAGAGCCATAATTAATTAAAAGCGCCGTAGTAATTAATTGTGATAATCAAGCCAGTATAGTCTTAGCACAGAACACGATAATCAACCACAGATCAAAGCATATAGATATAAAATACCATTTCATAAATAAACGAGGTGAAAAAGGGATCCATTGTTTTGAATCACATATCAGAATAAAATATCACTGATTTATTTAGGGAACCCGCAACAAGATTAAAATTAAAGCGTTTTGCTTCCAAATTCTTGGGGATTCTAGTGAATAATTTTTAACGGGCCTTTAGGTATATACATTTCTATATATAAACAAAAATTATCCGTAGAAAAACGTAAAACTTCATTCATTTTTTGTATTGATACTTTTACCTACTAATGTGTAACTAATATTTACTGAAATAAAAGACATAAAAAGTCACTTTTTTGCTAATCTTTCATATGGATTTCCTTTTTGACAAATAATTTTTGCATCACTTTTTTGCAAATATTTTTTAGTGCGAATTTTGTTTCAAACAAATACATTTTGCATGCTTATTTTAAGGCGCGCATAAATTACAATTGATTTTTATTTTATGCACATATTTTTCGATCTTATTTATAAAAGAAAGTATTATTTTTCTCTGCCTTGTTTTAATTAACAAAACAAAATTCTCTCTTTTAAACGGATCAATATTGCATGTATATTTATTTATATGCATATGTAGTTATATGTATATTTATGTATGCGTTTTGTTTAAACAAAACTGCATAATCAAATTTAGGAAATGGTTTCTTTTTCGCATGCACATCCTTTTTTAAGGTATAAATATGTTCAATTAAAAAAAAACTCTTCTCTGTAAACCCACACACATGCACACACACACACACATGCATTTTTAAATTTAAATTATTTCTAATTTTGTTATGTATAGTTGCATATAAAAATGCATGACTTTTTTAGCAGAATGAACATAAGAGAAATCCTTCATTGTAAAAAATAGGAACGGATGTTACAATATTTTTGTTTATAATGGGGGATGATCCCGCATAGCCAGGAGATTTTATTTATAAACGATGCTGCTAGGAAGTGACGAATCGACTTAATTCGCGTTCTGTTACCAACCAATCAGAAACCAGAGTTGGTCCATAAATATTAAACTATTCTGTAGCAATTTCGCATATGTTTTCCTGAGAAGATCATCGTACTATACCATGTCAACAGCCTTAGATTTATCTGGAGCTACCGCTCTATTTTCATATTATTTTTCCGATATGTTATATACCTTCAGAGATTACAATAAGTATATCTGCAGTGAAACGGGCTACACTAAATCCATAGTTTTGGTAAATAAAATGTTTAGCACGTGTAAATTGAGGGAATATAACAAGGTTAATTAGGGACTAAGATATTTTGGCTAAACGCGGGATAAGGCTAATCGGGCGATAATTTAATTGGTTAGTTCTCCTGCCAGAATTTACTGTTCACCACAAAAACTGGCTTGGATTCTCTACTCACACAGATGCAGCGGGCAGCACTACTTCTGACTACAGTTCCCGAAGATTGTACAGCAAATGCTAACAGTCCACTCGAGAACGCTTACCATGCAGTGATAATGGTAGAAATCGCCCTAAATTCTAGGCCAAAACTGAAGAGCCAGTGCTCAAAACAACGAGATATTTTAAAAAGGCTGACTGGGAAGCCAGCAGAGACCTTATTAGAGATGCCCCATGGGGAAATATTTTTCTCTTTCTGCCGAACAGTGCGCAAATGAGACCACTGAATGGTTCAAAGCAGCAAAGGAAGCACATGTTCCAATGCGGAAATTGTATAGGAAGCCCCACTCTTCCCAATGGTTTACTTCGACTTGCGCAACTGCCATTGCTCAAAGGCAGCATGCATACCGCAGATTTACCCGACATAAGTTCAGTTTAAACAAATAGAAGTATATAGAAGGTAGAAGTAACGTTAAGAAAGAAATAGCGAGAGCTAAGGGAGAATTTACTGAAACCATTAAAAACACATCGAAGCCAAAAAATTAGGAAATCTTGACTTCTCCAAAACCTACAACAGTGTAGTAAGTAATGGGCACTCAACAATTCCCCCACTAACCAACAATCACGAGGTTGTTTGCTCAGCAACCGTCAGATAATATGCTTGCCAGCCGGTTTGCCTCGAACTTCACACTGGACCCTACCAACCACCCCCTGCCTGACTTTCCTTTCTGGACAGACGCCACGCTAGACGATCTAAAAATCACCCCTGCTCAGGTACATGCTATCATAATAAATCTTGACACTTCCAAAGCATGCAAACTTGATCTAATCCCAACTGTGCTATTAAAAAAGTGCTCAGCCGAAGTAGCTCCAGTTCTCTCCAAACTCTTCAACAACTGCCTTAATGAATCATGCTTTCCGGGCTGTTGGAAAACCGCTTCTGTGGTACCAATATTCAAGAATTCTGGCGAAAGAACTAACCCATCAAATTATCGCGCCATTAGTCTCTTCCCACTTTTCACCAAAATATTTGAGACCATAATTAACAATGCTCTAGTCCGGCACCTTACAGACGCTAAAGCTCTGACTGACAAACAATATGGATTTAGACAAGCCCGTTTCTGCAGCTGACATCCTCACTGTAATCTCTGAACGTATTTACCATTCACTGGACAAACCGGGGGAGGGCAGAGAGGTAGCTCTAGATATATCTAAGACTTTTGACAGGGTATGGCACAAGGGTCTCCTCAGGGAAATTAAATCGTACGGTATCACTGATAGAATACTTAGACTAATTGAATCCTTCTTAGATAAGAGCAAAATCCAGCTTGTCCTCGATGGTCGAACATCTAAACATTGTGATATAAATGCGGGAGTGCCCCAGGGGTCTATTCTTGGACCTCTATTTTTCCTAATATTTATTAATGACCTCCCCGACAAAACTGCCTCTGAGATGGGTATATATGCTGATGACACTACACTCTATAACAGGCATGACAGGAAAACAAATGAACACATATCTAAAGAAATGGGCAAAACACTAGAAGATGACCTCCAATCTGAAGTGGAATGGGGACATAAATGGATGGTCACATTCAATGCTGCCAAAACCAAACTGGTTTCCTTCAATAACTACAAGACACCTTCTCTGCCACCAATAGCAATGGACAGTCACTCCCTGTCTGAGAGTACATCTTTCAAACTGCTTGGGCTAACGTTAACAGGAAACATGAGCTGGAACAATTGTATTGAAAACATTGCCAGGGCCGCTGCAAAAAGGTAGGCTCTCTCTACCGTGCTAGAAAACTACTGACACCTGAAAGTATCCTGTATCTCTATAAGGTCACCATTCGCCCATGTTTTTAGTATTGTTGTCACATCTGGGCTGGTGCGTCTACTACTAGTCTCTCGCTCCTAGACAAGGTTCAAAAAAGAGTCGCCAATCTGATAAGCCCTGAACTGGCATCTAAGCTTTAGCCTCTGTCCCATCGACGAAACGTTGCATCCCTCTGCTTGTTCTACAAGTATTTTAATGGTGAGTGATCTGACGAAGTGCATACACTTGTGCCCCCACGTTGCAGGCACCCTCGACAAACCCGGCAGGCAGCTAAATCCCACCCCCACACAGTAGATATCCCTAGATGCAAAATATCCTTCTACTCCAGTAGTTTCTTCCCCAGAACCGCTAGACTCTGGAATTCCATTCACGGATCATGCTTCCCTTAATGTACTGACATGCAGAAGTTCAAATGCAACGTGAACCGACATCTTGCTGCCCAAATCCCTACATTGTGCCCCCGTAGTTGCTGACCCTGATAGTAGCCCCCTACACCTGAGTGGTAATGTGCCTTGTTTGGGGTGAAAATGTAATAAAAAAAAATTATGAAAAGACATATTAAACTGGCACATGGTATTTGTAAAACTATTGGCAGTACATGATCAGAAGTAACTGTTATTGAAGTGGATAACTTTTTTGATAATCTTAGTGTTTCTCTTGAGGCTATCCTACCTGAAAATATTCTCAATTATGACGAAATGAATTTGAATGATAGCCCTAAGAAGAGAAAACTAAGTTATAGAAAGGGTACTCAGCATGCTGAAAGGGGAATGAATTTTTCAAAGGTTTCCATATCAGTTATGTTCTCTTACTTGCCAGTGGGACCGTTATGTTGTTTATAAAATTGAACGGCTTATGAATAATTGGATTTAGTAAATCTTGGTTGTTCGATAACTACTTGTTTACTGTCTGGTTCAAAACAATTGGTGTTCCATACTTCCATCGCTTGTCTAAGGAACACCCAGGCGTTATCATTCGGGATAATTTGAACGCAAATTTTGGTGCAGAAATATTGCAGATATGACAGGCTGAAAGCATCAGATATATATATTCTTCCACTTAATCGTACTGGCATGTTGCAGTGCCTTGATGTTGCTGTTTACGGGGCTTTAGAACGGGTATAGTAAAAGGTTCTTACCGACTGGAAGTAAAAGTGTAGCAGAATTAGCAGTAACCAAAATGAGAAATAGAGAGCTTACTTCGGATACGTCTCTTTTGGGCTGAGCGAAAGAGAGAGTTCCAAGATGGCGTCCATGGGCTTTTATTAGCGTTTACCGAATGTAATTATCGTTGGATCACGTCTCCTCTCGCGCGATTATGCAAATATGTCGTTCCCGGCCGCTATGAAGGCAGGACACTGGAAAGGAGAGGGGGCGTTCGGCAGATTGTGTGTAGAGGATTCTGGCGAGTAGATTGTGCTTGTTACGACCCACGTGATTGCGAGAAGAGAGTTTTTGTTCAGTCTGTTTTTAGTTGTATTTCTTTTGGTTTGTTTGTTTTTCCTACTACATTTTTGCTTCAAAAAGGTCAAGGGAAGCATTATATTGCCTTACCGAAATGCATTTCGAAGTCTGCTTTATAACCCACTAGAAGAAGGTGGACACTTTTTTCAGAACTTGCTTAAAGTGGCTTTCGGGCATGTGCCATTTATCCATTGAACAGGAATACCACAATAGGGAAACTGAAAAAGGAGAGACTAGCTGAGTCACCTCGAAAAAATGTCAGCCACTTGGTGATGGATAGGGTAAATGCAGCTAAAAAACACAAACATCAAGAGCGAAGAGGTTTCAGGTAGAGCCAAGAAAATTTTTCAAGCATCAACTTGTGGAACATCCTTGCGGAAGCTTCCTGACAGGAAAATTAAACTTGCCTCGCAGAGACTTGTGCACGAGTCACTTGACAGACCTTCATGATTTGTGAAAAGGGTGCCTATGTATTAATTGACTATCAAGGTAGAGGTAAAAATAAAACCTATCATCTCATAGGCACCTTATTGAACTTGATTGAGTAAGAAAATATTGCCTGTAATGTTCGGTACTTTCGCAAGGTGGAAGCACAGAAAATAATGGCTGGATTTCCATTGAGCACGATATCTCATATTACTGTGACACTAACCAACCAAATTATGTTAAAATTGGGCAAACCTTAGTGTGTGAAGGGGAAATGTATTTTCAGTGCTAAATTCTCATTGTTCGGTAAACATGGTAGGGCATTTTGTCATACTGTCAACAAACCTACAGTTCATTTCTTCCAGGTTATGCGTATGGTAAATACTTTCTTTACATTTTATATATTATGTTTCTAACATTATCTCTTATTTTCTAAAAATTGGCTTACTTATATCTGATTTTCTAGAAGATTTTCATATTCTGTTCACTATACATTGTGATTTCAAACGGTTTTTGCACTTATATAAATGATTTGACAAATGACAGCTGCACAAATAGAAGTACATCATTGAGAAAGTAGTGTATAATATGTGCTACAATTGCCGTTTTGAACCATTCATGTATCTGTTTAGCGAGAAGAGACAATATATTTCCCCGTAGGTCATTTAGATTTAGATCCCTGGTAGCTTCCCAGTCAGCTTTGTTAGTTTGAGTTCAGATTTAATGTGAGATTCTACTATTTTCAGAGCATAATCAGAAAATCGAATGGGCTATTGGCATTCGTTACACAATCATCAGGAACCGTGGTTAAAATAGATCTTGAAATGAAGTATGTTAATCTTGCTGCTCTGGGAAATGTAACCGTCTGTGATATGGAATGATTCATAGAAAAGCTATTGGTTATGCTATCAGCTGCTTTTCTGCATGCAAGGAAGCCAAGCTAATTACTGTGGTGGATATTGGAGTCACCGAATACACGCACGTGTGCATTAGTATCAATGGAGACTGATGTATCTATGATGCCAGAGATTTGGTTGGTTAGCGTACAGTGCTGGTTCAATAATCTGTTCAAAAAGACGAAGATGATTCCGCAATGTATTCGACTAGAAAAACAGCCATACAAATATCAGTAATCCCATCACAGTCGGGACAATTTTGAATGCCTGGTATTTGCGCAAGGATAACCCTCTGATAAGGATTCTTAACTCATAAACCGGATTCTAAGTAAATTAGAAAAAAATTGGTTTATCTCTACAAATATTGAAAAAAGGCTTTCAAAAGATAGAAAGTATGAAAGAAATCGAAAATTATCCAACTAAAAACAAGGAAACAAGCTAAAATCCACAAAACAGATAACACACGCGTTAGGAGAAATGCCCACCCAGATTTACTGATCTCCAAATGTTTTTAAAACATTATTTTCCCTTGTAATTGATTGAATTAGAGAATGTCTTAAGCTATACTAATATGTTCCCCATGAGCTAAATAGGAAAGGAAATTATCCATTGCAGGAATAAAGTCGAAAATAAATATTGGCTGCCTTTACGAGAAACCGTAAACAATGAAGAATATTTCACAAATGTGTGAAGAAAAACTTTTGGATTACGAAATGTAAATGCAATTAGATATTTCGATATCCAAATTAAATATATAGCAAAGAATAATATGTGGCTAATATAGATACCAGAAAAAAACAAACGCTGCTACCAGAACACAAATTAACTTGTAAGAAGACATTTCTGTCCAAGGTATCGGTTTTTTGAAAAACTAAAAAAAAAAGTCCAAAAGTAACATGAATGTATTTGATTCGCATGGATTCATGAAATTAATTCTTGGTGCTCAAAAACAACAAAAAAGCAAAATATAATAAAAATAAGGATTTATTGAAAATTTAATAACTCAAATCTTGTTAACATTCCCTCTCTAAAACTTCAGTTACTTGTAGCAAAGGAGAAAAATCAGCAACAATATAGTAACTTTTTTTAAAAACATGTGGTAAAATCAGAGCTAGTAAAACGTTCAAATCTAAACGAAAAATAATCCAGTAAATTTAATGCGCCCTAGTTCTCTTATATCTAACCTTTTTGTACGTAAATGCAAGTAAAATTAAAGTTGGTTGAGGGAGATATACTTTGATTAGGTATATTACTTAAAAACACTAATTTTCACGGGTTTAATAATGTCACACATTTTTTTGAGAAATGATCTCTTCGCAGATAAATGTGAAATAAGAAAATAACTTAAATGATAATAAACCTTTAAACAATGTAGGACTTTTTACGCTGATTTAATAAACTCGAATTTCATTAGAACATTTAATGTCAATTATAAAGACGTGTGGTGCTTTTTTCTAAGGCATTTCATAAATATAAAAAAAAACGCTTACATTATATAATGCTTAAGTGCCAAAACTCAAGAAACAGAAAAATAGTCTATCAATCAACAATATGGGGGATTTGGTATAAAGGCACATTTTCATGGCGCATTTGGAATTTATCTTCTTTTAATCATATTAGAATCAGTTCCGCCTTGCAGTAAACAGAGTTTATGAATTCACTCATAGCTTAGAGAAAGACATACTAATACACTGGTCGGGGCTATCAGTTCGGAAGAGGGTTGCGGCAAAATAATATGTGTTGCCTAACCTACGTAGGGAAGGACAAGGTAGTAATGCAAACTCGATAGTCGGTGGTTCAAGTTAGATCAGTCCTCAGTTAGAGAACCAACTGACACTTTAGTATATTCTTTTTAATACATTTTGCTCCTGTCTTCCCGTGTTCTGTTGTTTCTTATTTTTAAACGGCGTTAGAAAAATAAGTGATTACGTAAAATGAATACTTAACATAATGAAATCCTCCTTAGAGAATAGAAAAATGCAGGTTGTCCTCGACGGGCGTACATCTAAACAGTGTGATATAAATGCGGGTGTGCCTCAGGGGTCTATCCTTGGATCTCTACTTTTCCTAATATTTATTAATGACCTCCCCGACAAAACTGCCTCTGGGTTGGGTGGATATGCTGATGACTCTACACTCTATAACAGGCATGACAGGAAAACAAATGAACACATATCTAAAGAAATGGACAAAAGACTAGAGGATGGCATCGCATCTGTAGTGGAATAGGGACATAAATGGATGGTCACATTCTATGCTGCCAATACTGAACTGGTTCTCTTCAATAATTACATGAAACCTTCTCTGCCACCAATAACAATGGGCAGTGACTCTCTGTCTTAGAGTACATCTTTCAAACTGCTCGGCCTAACGTTCACAGTTGGAACAATTGTATTGAAAACATTGCCAGGGCCGCTGCGAAAAAGGTAGGCTCTCTCTACCGTGCTAGAAAGCTACTTACACCTGAAAGTATCATGTACCTCTCTAAGGCTACCATTCGCCCATGTTTTGAGTATTGTTGTCACATTTTGGCTGGTGCATCTGCTACTAGTCTCTCGCTCCTAGAAAAAGGTTAAAAAAAGAGCCGTCAATCTGATAGGCCCTGAACTGGCATCTAAGCTTCAGCCTCTGCCCCATCGACGAAACAGTGCATCCCTCTGCCTGTTCTACAAGTATTCTAATGGTGAATGTTCTGACGAACTGCAGAAATTTGTGCCCCCACGACGTGGACACACTCGACAAACGCGACAGGCAGCTAAATCCCACCACCCCACAGTAGAGATCCCTAGATGACAAATATCTTTCTACTCCAGTAGTTTCTTCCTCAGAACCGCTAGACTATGGAATTCAATTCCACCTTCCTGCTTCCCTAACTGTAACGACATGCAGAAGTTGAAGTGCAACGTGAACCGACATCTTGCTGCCGAAATCCCAACATAGTGCCCCAGTAGTTGCTGCCCCGGATAGTAGACCCCTACACCAAAGTGGCAATGCGCCTTGTTTGGGGTAGAAAATATAATAAAAACAAAAAAAAATAAACCATCATCTATAGATGTGGATTTCTAACCATCTTCCAAAGCTAAGCTTTGTTCCAGGAACTTTGCAACAAATTCTAATTTTTGCGATGAGGGCCGACTACAACCCGTATTTCGTCTAGTGACTAAAAAGATACTATGCGACAACAAATGTCTAGACGTGATATCACCAAGCTCATCAAAAACCGCGATACCAGTAATACAATATGTCTGACGACATTATAGTCATAGTGCTGAAAAACTTTAAGTGGAACTATCTCCCATACTTACAAATCTGTATATACATATTACCTTATTCTACAGTGTTTCCCAATACGATTAAAACACGGTCTGTCTGTTCCGTATTAAAAAAAACGATCTTCTTTCAAAGTACTGCCCCACAGTCACCTGGACCTCATGAGTAAAACGCTGGAATTTGTGAAAAACAGAGAAGTGTTACACCCCTCATCAAAAATAACCAACTCAGTGACATGCAATATGTTTTTGTTTGCTAGATATATAGCTGAAATTCTAAATGTTATATAATGCAAGATTAGTAAACCTCTTGACGGTAGCTTCGTTTCTAGGGCAACAGGTATTGAAATATCAACGGCTTTTGCTAGAGTATGGATATCAAATAACTGAAAATGTCTTTTCAACCATTATATATTTATCTCAGATATGTTTATGTTTGCAGTTGTTGATGATTGAAATTAGAAACTGATTTTATTAAGGCTGATGTCCACTAAGGTTACATCATGGGACTTACTTTCAATCTGATAGTAAGCAATAATCCTCCAAATGTCATTCTTAAATCATTCGTAGGCCTTCACAATTAACGGCGACACTTTAACACTCGCAATGAGAAAAACCTATGAGTTTTTTCTAGCCCGATCTTGAGAACGTTGTGCAGTAGGGAAAAACTGTGACTGGTAAATTTTAATGAGTAGGAAACAAAACTTCTATCGTTTTATCGTATCACTCTTACATCTATTACGGGGCGATGACATGAATGACGCTCGTCTTAGGGAGGCGCCAGGTCTTGACAAGGTTAGGGTAATGTGCGTCAATCCTTATCTATAATGGAGCAAGTACATAAACTATGTATCCAAGATTAGTGTACAAACTAATAAGTCTGTGTTTCATGGGCAAGTTGCTGGAATCCATATTTAATAGAGAAGTAGTCAACCACCTCATCAGAAATAACCTTCTTAGTGACATGCAATATGGTTTCCGTTCTGTCAGATCTACAGCAGATTTGCTAACGCTTATAACTCATTGGATCAGTGAATCTCTCGGCAAGGGCCTCCTTTTTAGGGCAATTGCTTTTGACATATCAAAGGCCTTTGATAAGATATGGTATAAGGGCCTACTTTCCAAGATTTCGAGCTACGGTATAACTGGAAATGTTTTCTCATTCATTAAATCATTTCTCTCTGAGAGGCTCATTAGAGAAGTGGTTGATGGCAACAAGCAGAGGCCATCAGTATTAATGCTGGGTTCCTTCAGGGGCCCAGCATGGGTCCTACTCTCTTTCTCATCTACATAAATGATCTCCCAAAACACATTAATCATTTTTTTGCCATCTATGTTGATGACATGACCATCTATGGCACCACATCTAAGGCCGTAAATGAAAAATTATCTCTGATTCTCTCTCCTCTGAACTTGAACCCACGGTAGAGTGGGGGAAGATGTGGCTAGCTACTTTTAATGTATCTAAAACCAAGCTCCTATCGTTACATCATCAACGCTATGATCATATGGCATCAATGGAAATGGATGGCTTTTGTCTTGGGTAGACTCCATGTTTTGGTAAGCTTCTAAACTTCACCTTTATTTCTGAGCTGAAATGGAACACGTACATCAAGTCTGTTGTCAACGTCGCTTGAAAAACGGTAATATCCTTCTACCGCTCCAGAAGATAGCTCATTGTTGTTGAAATTTTCTATTTCTATAAAAGCCTAGTACATCCAATGGATTGAGTACTGCGGCAAAATCTGGGCAGCAGCTCCAAAAACAGCCTATCCTGCCTTGACAGAGTAGAAAATAGGCTTCGTGGCCTATTTGGGGATGCTCTTTTCTCTTCCCTGCAACCTCTCTCCCACAGAAGAGACGTAGCGAGTCTGTCTTTGTTTTATCGTTACTTCCATAGCAGGTGCTCGTCTGAGCTCTCATCCCTGGTCCTCCCTCCCCAATGTTTCACGATAAACACCCATCGAGCTAAAACCAATCAAAATTTTCCCCATCCTTTAATTGTGCGAAAACCAATTCCATGAACAAAGATCCTTTCTTAGAAGCGCACGCCGGTGGAACTCTCTTCCGTCTGCCTGTTTCTAACCTGACTACAACATTGATGTCTTCAAGTCCAACATAAAATGATCCGTCTCCTCAAGTAAGGCACTTTATCAAATCTCCAATACTAACGATTACTACGATATTATCCCATTGATTATTGTACACGCAATAAATCTTATCCCCGAGTTGCTTCAGGTACTTGATAAGTGGCGACTTACATGTAAAAACAATTTTTGACAAATACTTAGCTCATTTTTTCGCTCCAGAAATTATCTAATTGCTGATGCATTCCTTTATATGCATAAGGGGTAAAACTGATTTCGAACCTGAAAGGTGCTGTTTTCTATTCTCTTCGCGGCAAATGCTTTTTCAGACAAGAGAACTTGTTAGTGTGTGCAATTATTTTTATGACAAATTCTCAACTGGATTTTGATTGTTTTTTTCTGTTTAGACTTTCAAAAACATACTCTAATAGCTACAATTAATATATAAAATTGTCCTTAGTCTTTATCTATACTATAAATCTAAACGCATATTCCATGAACATACCTTTTTTTCAAGGCTACCCGCACGCGAAACACTTATCTATACGTACAACGGGTCGAATACAATATAGTGGGGCCTAACGACTTTTGACGGTCGAAAATTGCATCTGTAACAGGTTAATTTGAGATATTTTCAGTGCGAAAATTCCAAGGAAATTGCCAGTTGGCTTGCTGATTCAAACTGGTTGATAGTTGATGCAATATGCAATAAGCTGCTTTCAGGAACGCCATCAACCACTGTAAAAGAGTTATAAAAATACTAGAGAGCTCTATGCTCAGGCTCTTAAATCCTAAGTAGCTGAGCAGCGGCTTGGTTCCCACCAGTTTTGGCAAGTAACAAATAGGATCCTGAATAGAAGTGTGCGTCCTATCTCAACCATTATCAATGGGCCTGAGGTCATTTCCTCAGCATCAGACAAGGCCAAACTATTTGCCAAGAATTGTGCAGCTAATTCTGAAACCACTGTCAAATATTTTACACACTCTTTATCTGTGCCTTAATCAAAACGTAGATTCCATGAACAAAGTTTCTTTCTTAGAACTGCACGCCTGTGGGACTCTCTTCCGTCTGCCTAATTCCCACCTGACTATAATCTGGATGTCTTCAAGTCCAACGTAAACACATTCCTGATACCCCGCCCCCTTAAGTAAACATTTCATTAAATCTCCACACTAACGTAGTGTACATGCAATAACCGTTATCTCTGTAGTGACTTCCTGGCCTTGATATGTGGTGACCACCTTGTAAAAAAAATAAAAATAAATAAAAATAAAAAAAAAGAATATAGTCTTCATAGAATGTATTATAGAATTTATCTTGGAGGTTATCGGAAACGAATGAAGGATTATCGGGCCTGTCCGGTGACTACCAGGCGACAGAACAAAAAAGTGCAGACAAAGCAAGACTGGCTCTCTAGATTAAAACTAACAGAAATTCAACGAAAAATCGATTACGAAATTAAACAAGACGCATCCCCTAATAGAACTGCATTAAGAGAAACGAAGAAGTCGAAGCCCCACAAGCAAAACACCTCAAAGTGGTAGGGCTTACGAAAACCCATCTCTACAAATGCCGGAACCGAGAACAATGAAACAGAACTATCATAGAATGAAGCAGATGAAAAAAATAAAATAATAAAGTTCCTAAACGATGAGAAAACAAAGCTCCTATCGTTAAGAAAGCAAGAGCAACAAAACTTAAAAACAGAAACTCCTCCCACAAATCCCAACAGACACAACCACAAACTTAAACAACTTAATTCACGCGGGCGAAAATCGTATGTATGAATTCTAAATCAGAAAAAAAACAATCGGGGACAAGTGAACCGACATAACCTTGATGGGAAATTAGACTAGAAATTCAAAGACACAAACAAAAAAGAAGCCAAAATGATCAACAAAAAGAAAGCAATGGGGAGAACATGGCCGATTAAAAATGCGATCTGTATGATATGCTACACAAGGAACATGAAGAATTATACCAAAAAGAAATGCAAAAGAAGCAAGATTGAGACGATATAGATATCAATCTGAACTATGCAAACAAAACAGGACATGTGAAACTAATAAAAGTAAATTCTACCAAAATATGAACGGAGGATAAACAAAAACAGAACGACCAGACTCGACCGAAACCAAACTCTACTGGAGTAAAATATGGGTAAAATGACGATATCATAATAGAAAGGCCGAATTAATGAAAGACATTAATGAAGATTTACAACAAATAGAAGAAGGAATAGTGAATGAAATCACCAAGGAAACCCTAAAGAAACCCTATGGAAAATGACAAGCTGGAGAGAACCAGGGCACGACGGGATGCATGCATACTGGTTCAAAAGATTCACAACCTTACATGAAAGGTTAGCCCAAAACCTGAGAATATGTATACAGGAAGCTATCGAACCGGACTGGATGACAATAGGAAAAACCACACTGCTACAGAAGGATATATAGAAAGGAACTGCCCCCAGCAACTATAGGTCGATCGCGTGCTTGCCCACTATGTGGAAAATACTGACAGCACAACTGAGGGAACAAATCGACCACTCCCTAAATAATCTTGTTCTCGTCCCCGAGAAACTGAAAGGATGTCAAAAAGGAAAATGAGGAACACATGATCTGCTATATATAGATCAAAGATCTTAAAGGGGGTAAATAGAGGAGTAAGAATTAAGCCATTGCATGGATCGACTACAAAAAGGCGTACGACAGTCTCCCCCAAGCATGGGCAATGGAATGCCTAAACATGTATAAAATACCAAGCGAGGTCTTCAACGCGATATATAAAATACTATGAAAACCTGGGGACTGGAATTGACAGCTGATGGAAAACACATGAGAGAAATTACCATAAAAGAGGCACCTTCCAAGGAGACTTACTATCACCATTACTGTTTGTCATAGCCATGATGACACAGAACAGTATTCTGAGAACGTTCCAAGCCGGATACAAATTCTCCAATACAGAAGAAACAAGATCCACCTGATGTACATGGGTTGTTTACATCTTTTTGAAAGGACCGCAGAGAAGGTAGAGGCACTAATAAACACTACTAAGATCTTCATTCAGGATATCCAAATGGAATTTGAATGAGAAAGTGCGCACTACTTGTTATAAGAAACGGAAAACTGGAAACCCCAGAAGGCATGGAACTACCACACCAAACTGATGTGAAGGCACTAGCAGAACGAGAGGACTATAAATACTTATTAATATTAATATTAATAAATATAGCTATTATTTTGATTTTCTTCATCAACCAAATCACTTTTAACCCTCTGGCCAGATCTGTGTATTTGCTCCGTTTCTCCTTTTCTTTTCATACTCACCCTGTGGTCAGCTTTTTCTTTTCATACTCACCCTGTGGTCAGGCTTTTTCTTTCTTGTTAATCATTAGGAAATCTGATCTTCTTGCTTGGATTGCGTTTTCCGTCTGTATTTCCATGCCCCGTAGGATTATGTGGTTCTCGTTTTCGAGTACCGTTCCGAGTGTATGTTTGTACCATTTGTTCGTACGTTAAAATCCAGTTCTTTATATAATTCCCAGTTCATTGCCCTCCGCAATTGGTCATGCCTGTATTTGTATCCCTTTTAGGCCAGTTTCTTGCATTCAGTTACTATATGGTTTATCGTGTTATCTTGTGCTACAGTTATTAGAGATTCAGTTTCTCGGTGTATATGTTCTTTTCGCATCCATGCCCAACTGTTTTTGTTATTCTCAGCTTTTGTCATTCTTATGTATCTTCCGTATAGTTGTTTCGCTCCTATTTTTCTTTTCTTGTTTTGTCATTTTTCTCGCTGTTTTCTGTTTTATTTGCTATTATTTTCAGTGTCTCTCGGAGCCAGAATTATCCTTCAGTATTGGATATTATGTAGTTTTCTAGTTCTTTTTGTATAATTCAGACAATGTTCTATGCAGATTAGTCTTCTGCCGCCGTCTTTACTTTTCATGTAGAGTCTGTCAATTGCGTATTGTGGATGTAGTGCATTGCGCATGGTCATGACTTTCCTGGTCTTTTGGTCGAGCTGTCTCAGTTCTTTTTTTTTGCCCATCCTATAAACGGTCCAGGATATATTACTAGAGATACTGCCCATGTTCTTATACCTTCATCAGGTTCTGCTATATAATTTCGTTACCTAGAGTTTTCTTGTTCTCCTGAGGTATTCCTTTCCAATTCTCTTTTCATTTTCGTTGCTTTTATGGTGTCCGATTTCAGAATTCCTATGTATTTATAGTTGTCTTGTTCGCCTAGTGCCCTCATCTCCGTTTGTTTTTCAAGTTGGTGATCCTGCTTTGTATTGTATACATTTTTAAGAATGCTATTGTCGATACTGGGAGTATCGAATCGTACGCTTTTTTTTGTAGTCGATCCATGCTATGGCTAACCTCTTTCTTTTGACTTTTTTAGGATCTTTTGATCTACAGTAGATCATGTGTTCCTCTTTTTTTTTTGTTTGGCATTATTTCTGTTCCTCAGGGAGGAGACCACGATTATTCAGGAAGTGGTACATTTGTTCCCTCAGTCGTGCTGACAGTATTTTCCACATAGTGGGTAAGCACGTGATCGGCCTATAGTTGTTGGGGCAGTTCATTTATCGGTGTGCTTCTGTATATCAGTGTGGTTCTACCTTTTGTCATCCAATCATGCACGCTTACTTCCTGTATACACCTTTTAAGATTTTGGGTTTGCCTTTCATGTAAGATTGTGATTTTTTAACTAGTGTGTATCTATGCCGACGTTCCCTGGTTCTCTCCAGTTTGTCATTTTCCATAAGGTTTCTTTAGGGTTCGCTTGCTGATTTCATTCACTGTTAGTTTTTCTATTTGTTGTAACTCTTACTCCATGCCTTTCAGCCATTCGGCATTTATATTGTGATCTCTTCGTCCTTCCCTATGTTTTGATCCAGTAGATTTTTGTTTTGTCGGGCCTGGTTGTTCTGTTTTTTTTGTTTTTCCTCCGTTCACATTTTGGTAAAATTGGCTTGTATTAGTTTCAAATGTCCTGTTTTGTGTGCATTGTTCAGATTTATATCTATATCGTCTCAATCTCGCTTGTTTTGCTCATATATTTTATCCAGTTTGATCCAATGTTTTCTTGCTTAGTCTCTCCCTTCCATACACATTTCCAAACTTACATCTTCTCCACGTTGATTTTTCGTGGTAATTATCTTGGATTCGTTTTTATGTTTGTGTATTCGAGATTCTAATCTCATTTTCCATCCAGGTTTTGTCGATCAACTTGTCCCTGGTTGTTCCTTTTGGCGCCTGCGTAAATTAAGTTGTTTTAGTCTGTGATTGTGTCTGTTGGAATGTGTGCGAGGAGATTATTAACATTCTCTGTTTCCGTTCTTAATCAATTTGCTCTTGGTTCCTTTACGATTGGAGATCTGTTTTTTTCTCGTTCATAAAGTGTATTATTTTATTTATTTCATCTGTCTCATTTTCTGTTAGTTCTGTTACATTGTTCTCGGTTTCCATGTTTGTAGAGTTCCGTCTTCATAGGTTCTCGTCCTTTGGTGTTTTACTTGTGTGGTCAGTAAGCGTGGACGAAGGCGTGGGGGACGTCACAATCCTTATATTAAGTATAAACGCGGGCACAGACACATGTATATATAATATATATATATATATATATATATATATATATATATATATATATATATATATATATATATTATATATGCACAATTCTGCTTGTTTTTTGCCAAAAATTGGAATTCCTTGTATCATCATCATCATCATCATCATCACCAGCAGCAGCATTATTAACAACAACAGCACCGACAACGAAAAACATCTTAAATAAACGCGCATGTCAACTCCACACGCCGGTCTATTATAAACTTAATTGAATATATAAGTTAATTCTCAACTCATATGCAGCACCCACAAACATCTTTCCTAATCAGCTATGTCATAGAAACACTATTATAATGTTATGGTCCTTGTGGCTGTGATCATAGTGTGGTATCTGAGTTAACTGCGGCAAGTAGGACCAAGGCTCGAAACATTATTATTATTATTATTATTATTATTATTATTATTATTAATAATAATAATAATAATAATAATAATAATAATAATAATAATAATAATAATAATATTAGTAATAATAATATAATTATTATTGTTATTATTATTTTTTTAAACGACGGCTGATCGCTGAATTAATTATTATGATTAGAAGGAAAACAAATAAAATTAGGGAGACCATAATCGGCATATAAATCGCAAAATACATGTGAAAATAGAAAATAGATGCATACACTACTTTAGAGTTTCCATAAACAAATGACTAGATTGGGTTACATTAGGTTCGTCTGAGACATGTCATGATGTGACGTAAAGAGACACGTGATGTATGTAGATTTAAAGAGATTCTGGTCAGTCGTTTCCTGGATATAAGAGAAAACGGACGACTGAAGATGACCTGGGAAGCGGCGTCACTTCGGGCAGCTAATATGTAAAGAAGACTGTAATTTCTCAAAATGCTGGCCAGATTACGAGAATAAACGTTCATAAAAAAATTCAGCTATGTGTAGTGTTATTTACATCTATTAAAAAAGAACTGTTGTCTAAAACTATTTCGATACGTTCACATAAATAGTATACACACTAGACCATCAACTAAATGATACAATGTATATATACATACACGCATTTACACGTACACGGATATATAGAGAAATATAGAAACGCAACAATTCAACGTGAACGCTTATATATAATATATTCACATACAACATATGACACGTTTTATAATACATATCTCCGACCTTAATATATAACACTATGTGTTTTATGCACCCCTGATTTGAGCCGACCTCTTTCTTTCTAAATGTTTCCTGTACAGAAGACAACACTTTTGACAATTCCCCACCCAACCTTATTCAAAGATGATTTCAAATGTGCAAACCCTCCTCTCATTTCATATGACAATGTAATTACGCTAACCATTTTCCTTCTATTTCTCTTTTTATTTCCTTTTTCTTCTATGTTTCTTTTTCTTTTCCTTTTCTCATTTTTGTTTTATTCCTCAATTTCACCATATTCAGTTTTGCCGTTCCCTTTCCCGTGTCTTTTTCTATGACTGGAACCTAAATATCAATTAACCTACCACCTCTCTTATCTTAAGTTACATTTTATTAAACAAATATATATATATACATTTCATTTCTGAAATTTGAGAACCAGACGCAGTTAGTGGCATGCAAGCTTTACTATATCGCCCTACAATGACGTTCGGTCACCGTCAACAAAGTGTTTTAACTATTAGCATGAGAAATGTACGACTATGTAATATTCATTTATATAAACAAAAATATTACACGTACATATGTATATATATATATATATGCATATATATATGCGTCAATTCTCAATATTTATTCTTACAGTGCTCAATAGATCGGTAATGCTAAGCAGTTAGTTATGAAATTATATATGCCATTAAGATATATTGCAATTTGCGTGTTATTCCCATGAGAATTCGTTTGACTTATGCGAAAATTTGTGGTCATCGCGTATTCATATATAGGGCGACCTCTTAAGATTGGACATTGGGTACTCTTTCCGCTGCAAAGTCATCAGATCTTGTGAGATTTTTTAGACTGGCCATTCTATATACTCTCACAAGAACATTTAATACTATAGATATCGGCATATAAAAGATGATAGAGTAGCTATAATAGAATTTTCTAACAAAATCAAAGGTGGAAAATCGTACACAAAGAAAATGAAAAAATAGAACAAAAAGTAGATGCATTAACTAACATAACAACGTTAAATATAGAAAAAATACATATGAACCCTACTTAAAATATAACGTGCATCAATTCTCCGTAAATCCTAAGTCCAATTAACCCCGAATAATTATAAAACAGACTCCTACCTCAATCGTTACTAGATTCAGCAATAACTAAATTGAAAAACATGTGTTTAACAGATTAATCAACATCTACGATACAGATTTAAAATATATCAGGTAAAAATATTTGTATTTAATATGAGCAACAACCACCAATAGCCGTAATAAAATTAAAAATAGATGAACTGTATATATATATATATATATATATATATATATATATATATATATATATATATATATATATAATCTGGTAAGCGCCTCGGCACGATAAAATAATGAAATATTTTTAAAAAATGAAAGAACTCAGAATAAAATAAGTATAACGTTATAAGTGAACGATATGATAAAAATAAAACAGACACAAAAGACAATTATGTAATTAGTAGAAAAAGTATTATTATTATTAATATTATTTAATTTTATTAATATTATTTATTATTATTAATATTATTTATTATTATTATTAATAATAATAAATATAATAATAATAATAACAATACTACTACTACTACTACTACTACTACTACTAATAATAATAATAATAATAATAATAATAATAATAATAATAATAAACCAGACCATGAACAACAGCCACAACCCTAATAGAATAAAAATACTAATACTCAACTGTAGATCCTGCATAATTTGCCCACTTAAAAAAAAATGTCTAACCAAAACCCTAGTTTGCCAGACAACAATATTCGCAATAGAAAACGCGACTAACAATAAATATTACATAGATAGTACCTTGTTAGATTTCTAAACCAGATATAATGACCATGAAATTATGTTCAATAACAACAAAAATAACAACACCGAATGAAAACTTTACTACCAATTCAATATTGGAAACTCAAAGAAATTGGACTGTCGCCGATAGTCGAATGGAAAATAGTAAGCCAAGTCAGTACATGTAGGGACCTACGCGATCCTGGTAGATTATGCCTGATTAAAGAATTTGTAGTACTATTTAAAAAGAAAAAAATGTTTATTTTATTGTAGGACAGAAATAGCGAAAAGCTATGTGCACGGATAAACTTTACCTTAGGATAGCCATACGAAATAATTTTAAAATTGATTAAACCAATTAAACATAAACCAATAAATAAATTAATAAAAGAGAAATAAGATAAATATAAAATTTTAAAAAAAAATTACTCATTCACATACTATTACATACTCATAAAGAAGACTCCTTTATATATATATATATATATATATATATATATATATATATATATATAAATATATATATATATATATACATATATATATACACATATATACATATATATATATATATATATATATATATATATATATATAGATGTATAGTGGAAAACACACACATACACGCATGGATGTATGGGTGTCTGTGGGTGTGTTTGTGTGTGTATATATGTGCGCATCCATGCTTGTGCACACGTACTCAACTTAACACTTTAAGGTCAATTGGGCTCAACGGGTCCAATGCGGGTGTATATGTATGCATGTATGCATATGCGCATGTTCGCCTGTTGAGGCGGAGATGTATGTGTACATGTGCGCAATTCTCTATGTGTATGGGTGTGGGTATCCGCGCATGTGTGTGCTCGTGCGTGGGGCCCAAGGCTAACCTTATCAAAGCACTTAACAACAAGACAAAAAAAAACAAAAAATAAAAAATAAAAATAAAAGTAAAAAAAATAAAATAAAATATAAAAATCAAATAGATAAACCGAATCGTACCCCCGCCTCCCAGTCTAAGCGAACCCCCAACAGGTCAAGACATACTTACCAAGAAATGATCTCACTAACGAGACGCCAACAACCTAAACCTTAGAACCCGAAATTTAAAGTAACCCCTCTCCTTACCCCTACATATCTCCCTCCCCTTCCATATATCCCTATATCCTTAGTCACACCAGAGAGGAACTTACCAGACTCCTCACAATAACCTAATGTTCTTGAACTCCAAAACTAAAGCATTACCGGCCGACCAAGCACCCCGCCTCCCACCTTCCCCGTTTCCGCTTTTCTCTCACCCTCCCCTGACATCATTCATTCCTTCATTCTTCCATAAACGAACTTTTCTGTGAAGTCTGAGGAAGCTACATAACGGCGAAAAAACCGTCGTGTAGCTGAAACAAAAATGTAACTGAACAGAAAAAAAAACAGTAATAAAAAAGAAAACGTATATATATATATATATATATATATATATATATATATATATATATATATATATATATATATACACACACATATGTATATATATATGTGTGTGTGTGTGTGTGTGTGTTTGAATGCATGAACATCGTTATCCATAGGTTAAATTAAGCGGTAAAATATGCCACATTTTAACAAGACTAGAGGTTCATTTAAACTAAATTTACAACATTTTTCAGTGGAACTGAATTTTGTAGTTTAAATTTTTTGTAAATTAAATTTTATTTAAACTCATAATGATTGTAAATTTCATAAATTATCAGACTAATGTACTTATTAATAAAGTTATAATAACGGTTAATTGCATACATTATAAAACTCATGTATTTATTATTTAATTAATTTATTTTCAGACTAATGTAATTAGCAATAAATCTGTTATATAATAAATTGACTATAGAAATTGCCGTCTTAACCAAAGTATCGTCGTTTTTTAACAACAGATCCAACATACAGTGTAATACGTATATGCAAGTAGCCATTTTCTCATGCTACTTTCAGACGCAATTAGTCTTTTATAATGAAATGTTACATTGCATCCTAGCAGCAGCGCCATCGCTACCGCACCGCCTTTTGAGGAAGAAATCTCTATTTTTCCTCGTAAGTATTTTGTTCTCCAAGCATCGTCTGTCAACACCGAAGGAACATCTACACTTTTCGCAGACAGTGTGATCACACAGATGATAACTAGCCCATAGACAAATAGACATGAAGAAATATTTCTAATTTCCGATTCCAAAAGTAATAACAGCTCTTTTCGCATATTCTGCAAATACTGATTGGCTGAGAACTGACATATTCATTTTCCGGAATGAAAATATTTTCTAAATAATCTAAATAATATTAAGGTCTGTATCATACACTGTAATTCATTGCCAAGTCGATAAACAATTCTACTTTTCTCCTACCGATATTGCCACACTTAATATTTTATAGCATTTTCGAGAAGGTATGCTAACAAGAAATATCACCATTAAATTTGTGTGAAAGTTTTTTCACATCCCCCAAACACACAGGTGTCTATACCTAAAGCCGTTCTTAACATAGGGAGGTTAGGGATTTCCATTCAGAAAGCAATTCTGAACATGGGAGGAGATGCCTATTCCAAAAGTCCTTCCAAACATGAGGAGGTTTTGATGTATATCTCGAAAGCCGTTCTTAAGTCAGAGAGGTCGTTGGTGTCTATTTCTTAAGCTATTCTTTACATGGGGAGGTTGGCGTGATAATTCCGAACAGCGGTCTGAACATGACATTGCTCAAAGAAGTGATAACCCATTAAAAAAGAGAACATAAAACTGCAATTTTTTTCATACTATTTATAAGAACTTTTAAAAATAGAGGAAGCAGGGACTTCACTACAAATTGAAATCGCTAAAACAGCTGCCACTGATTTCGTAACTGTTATTATGCAGTGAGTGTCCGTAACTTCGAAACACTTCTGATTTTACTTTCAATTATTATTCTAATAGAGAAATTTTCGTAATTTTATTTAATCATACTGGTTTACGTATTCCATTATTTGCATTTGTTAGCATCAAAATGTACACAGCTTATCGACCAGCATTAATCGCGAGTGGAAATTAGGTTATTACATTTATATCACATTTCGCCTATGGTAGCCAGTGCCCAAAATTGTCAAACAAGGGAAGGGATCAGCAATAACAACTTAAGTTTATGTTTTACGATGAGTGTCAGACCTGCATTGGCAAAGCCAGTTAACGGGTCCTACTAGTTAATTATGCGAAATATGTAATATAAATTATTAGTCGATAAGGCTCCGAAAGCCTACCCGTTTGTGAATACTACGCTTAAATGTGGAATATTCCACTGCCCTATCTCAGAGACCGACTAGCTGATACCTTCTTTTAACCCTACAATAGTTCCAGTTTTGTAAGGGGAGGGCAATACATTATTCTCCTTTTTATAACCCAACCGATTTTTCTACGCAGTCCAATTGACCAGTATCTTGCTTATTATTACGAATAGGTCGCTCCAAATTGTTGATGTTTTTTTTTCTAAATCAATTACGATGCATTAAACAATATTCTTTATAATTTTGCATTGAAATTGACAGAATGGCGAATAAACCTAATGCTATAATAAGATTACATCAGCCACTGTTGTCTCATGGGGAAAATACTTAGCCATGCAATATGCCTCGGTTCCAAATAAATGGACACCAGAAAAAATGATTGATCTTTATATTCAATGGATTAGAATCACATTAAGAATTCATTGTGAGGCGTTGGTCCATATTAAAACTTCTGACATCTCTCATAAACTATTTTCTGTAAGTTCATTAATGTATTCTTGCCGGATAAATTGTCACGTAATTTTGTTTCGCGATTTCCAAGCAAAATAGAGAAATAACAGAAAATGCATATGTATTAGCTGTCAATGTGTAATGCATCGAATCCAGTAGCAAATGTTTTTACATAGTTCACAATAATTGCTTTTTTATCCGGTAAAAGCAACACATTTTCTCGCAGGTATAATCTACTTATACGTATTGCTTGTTATATATACCTACATGATCATAAATGTATTGAATAGCTGAAATATAAAATATCCGAAAATATACTATCTTTCGCTATTTCTGTTGAAGTGAATTCGTGAAAATAACATTAGAGCCTGAAGAAAGAAATGTTTCATTAATTCGTATGGATCTTCTTTCGTTTTCTTTCCCTTTTATATGTTTGTACTGTCCATCTTTGTTTTCCTTTTTTTATTCCTCGCTTCTAATATATATATATATATATATATATATATATATATATATATATATATATATATATATATATATATATATATATATACTAGCAAAACCACCCGCCGTTAAATGGGTTCAAAAACAGCCTACACAAAATGGACTCTGATTTATGAAAGTATGATAGGTTATGAAAAGGAAGAGTTTTAAAAAGATAACTTCGAAATTGGGCGTATCAAAACCAAAGTCAAATATGATGAAAATCAAATAGATAAACACCATAACTTATTATACCATACCTGTTCACACTGAAACACTTATAACAATATTCTGTGGATCTATATTAAAAAAAAAAAAATTGTTAAACTTTGTGACATATTTCCATTATATGGAGGTCAGGCACGAACGAACAGCCCACCCATAATTTTATTATACCATATTTCTTCAAGCTGAAACATAATTATCAAAGTATACTTACTCAGATAGATATGAAAAGTCTTTATTGAAGTGTGTAGAGACCTCACAATTTTATTATACGATCCCTATTTAAGTTAAAGCATACTTATCAAAGTATGATTATATACATCTATATAAAAAAAAAAACTTGTAAACGTTTTTTTTTTAATTTTTTTTTACATACTTTGTGGACCAGGCTCGAACGCAGGTCCCACAATTTTAATGAACCATCGTTCTGACAGATCAAACATACGCATTCATGTGTCTCAATATATCTTCTATCAGTATATGTAATCAGTTTTTTTTTTAAATAGTCAACTATATAGGAGCCTATTCGTGACCAGACACACACAGACATTAAGCTTTATATATATATACATATATATATATATATATATATATATATACATATATATATATATATACTAGACTACCCGTGACCCGTGGGGTGAGTATGTTTTATATTAGCTACGGAATTCATGTAGTAGCGTGACACTTATGACGGAAAGAAATAGTTTTTTTTTTTACAAACCAGAAGCATTTCTATGAAAAAATAATATAAATATATTTCCATGACTCGTTCTGTTTATTATAATTGATTATTTTTGAAAAAAAAATCACAGTTACTGAATTAAAGTGGTTGACCATACTTATAGGTAAATGTGTACTGACCAGATACTATAATACTTATAGTTAAATTCAAATTGTGATATATCTACTTTTTGTAAATCGTTTATTTCTGTATGTAAGAAAATAAAAATAAAAAAAGAAGATTGCTTACTTGGTGGCGCCGGCCTCGAGGGCGGAATTCTAATCTGAGTGGTTGACAGGACGAGTCTCTTATAGACTTGGAGGAGTAGGGGGAGGCACAATTCTTCTGTTATAAAAGAATTGTGTCTCTGACTAGTACCAGTTCTGTTAATGACTTACTGGTGAACGGTTGGCACAACTTAGTTACTCGCTGCTCACCGTACTACAATACTTGTTACTCGACCCCGTAGGGAGGGGGGTCGGATAGGGCATCCTTTGCAACCCCTCGGAGCTTACGCTATCACCGGGTAATCTACTTTACCCTCTAACCAGTTTTTTTTCACACCTTGCAAAGGCTTTGGTGCTTACTCTTTCGTTGGTTAACTACTGCCATGAACGTCACGAAAGAGCAGCTCCTACGCAGAAGGGAGTCATTGACTCAGAAGATTCAGGGACGACTGAAGATGTGTCGTGATGGAGTTAGGCCATCGGCGTACTCAGTCTTAAGGACGGAGATTCGACAATTCATTGTCGAGTTAGAGACTTGTATCACACAGCTGGAGTTAGGCTCCTTTGATTAGAGTACACCTGCCGAGATTGAGGGTGCTTGGCTGCCTCAACTGAAGGATTATTATGAAGACTTGGGCGATTTGGATCAAGCATACCGACAGCCAGAGCCCAGCCCTTACTCGGAATCTGCCTTTGAGTTCTCACGTATACAGATCACAGGACCTATATTTAGCGGACAAGAAATGGAGTCCGACCGTATGAGTTTCAGAAACTTCTTGACTAGGTTTGAGAACTGCGTGATCGGCATGGCCAATGATGCCAAGAGGTTGAACTTCTTGAAGTGTTCACTCTCAGACAGAGCCTTGAGGCTGGTAAATAACCTGAGTTGCACTGACACCAATTACCAGCAAGCCATGGCTATACTGAAGAGGGAGTATCTGGACCTGGATGAAATCATTGACCAATTATTCCAGGATATTCTGGACTATGTACCGAAGAAAGGTGGAATCCTTTTTGAGCTGGGGGACTTCGTTTCCAGGACGGCATCGCTGTTGGAAGAGCTGGGGAATTCCTTTTCGTGTGACTTTTCTGTGGACGATTCTGGCGGAGCCAGACTGATGGCTAAGATTCTATTTAGGAAATTTCCTCTCGAATTGAAAGGGGAGATACTAGCGCTAACAGATAGACGGGTGCCGCCTTTGTCCTCCATATTGAGACTAACTGGAGAAGCAATAAAGAGATTGCAGATTAAGGTCGGTGCCTCCACTGCATTTACATCAACAGTAAGACAGAATACGTCTCAAAAGTTTGGCAGGGGGAACGCTATTACTCCTTCTTTTCATGTGGATGTGAACAATGCAACTTCAACCGGATATTCCCGCACGTTGCCACCCATTCTCTCAGTTACATTCTCTTGTGGACCAAAAACAGTGTCAGCGAATTGCCTACTGGACACAGGTAGCGGGCGGAAATATCTGGCGGCTGATGTACTGAGAACTTTGTGCCCAATCGAAACCCTTGGTGTCAATTGTCAGCTGAGATTTTCTACCTTTCTAGGTGAGTGTCAGCGTGGGTTCACAGAGGTAGTCCTGGGAGTTGACTTTGGTTCTGGAAGGACTGTGACATCTCCTGTCTTGGTAGCTGGTGGTATGGACTTGTCGGTTCGAGTGGCCAACCTGGAATCTCTATTGCGTGTCTTTCAGGATGCAAAATATGCTTTGTCCGGCCAGTTTGAGACCGGAAGGGATTTAATACCGATCAAGGGAATAATTGGGTTAGACCTGATTGAACACCTGGACTCACTGAAGCTGATTCCGTGTTTGAATGGATGGGCCTTTGCAACCCCGCCTGGACTGGTCCCGTTCGGAGCAGTGGAATCTTTTTTCTTAGAAGATAATCCCCTCTCTGAGGTTACTCACCTCTCGTTAAATTCGGTGTTGGAACATACCCCCCAGGTCGATGCATCACATTTATGTTTTGTCCTTGAAACACAATCAACATACCTGGATTTCATGGCGGAGTGCTTTCCCGACAGTATGGTGCAAAGAGGACTAGAACAAATGTTTACGTTGGAATCTCTGGGGCTTCTCAGTCAGGAGGACTTTTCTGATTACGATAAAGTGCAGATGAAGCGATTTGAGGAAACTGTAGAGCTTCGGGATGGAAGCTATTTTATGGAGCTCCCCTGGAATCACCATAGATTAGTCAGAGTCCCCTCTAATCATGCAACTTCCTTGCATGTTTTAGACCGGGTGGCAGCGAACTTGACTAAAAGAAAAATATATGATGAATATTTGGAGGTGTTTCGTCAGCAACAGGAGGACGGTATAATTGAAGAGATTTTTGTCTCCCCTCAGGAGTTCGACAAATATGTGTGGACACCACATAGACCAGTTTTCAAGTCGGACCCTACGGCAACTACCAGGATCAGACCAGTGTTCAACTGTAGTTTGAAGACAGGAGATGGATTATCGCTGAACGAAGCAGCATATTCTGGCGTTAACGTAACAGGGGACATCTTAAAGTTGTTGTTTGCCTTTAGAGCCAACAATTATGTGCTACTAGCAGACATTCGCCGAGCATTCCTAATGATTCGGCTTAAGCTGGAGGCGGATAGGACCGGTTTTGCTTTTTTCTTAAGCAAGGAGATTGTTTGCGCTGCTTCCCCTATACCACCTTGATATTCGGATTTACCTCAAGCCCATTTGTGTTGGGGTGCATCTTAAAATTGCATGCGGCAAAATACCCTCAGGATGCTTGCTGCAGGATGATGGAGGACCGGTTTTATGCGGATAACCTTGTGGCATCCGTAGCAGACGCAAGTGAGCTTACTACATTGTATTCCCTTGTTAGAGAGCGTTTGCTGGAAGGGGGCTTTGTTATCCAGTCATGCAACTCAAACAGTCAGGCGCCCCGCACTAGGATGAAGGAGGATGGTACTCTAAGTATCCATGAAGAGGAGTGGGAAAGAGCACTGGGCTACCGATACTCCCCACATTCGGAGGAGTTGTACGTCGCTCCGGTAAAATGCAATCCTGACGTGACAACTAAGAGAGGTGTTCTTTCCGAGTCAGCTAAGGTCTTCGATCCATTGTCCCTATGTCTCCCGGTTACTATCCGCAGTAGAGTGCTAATAAGGTCCATGTGGAAGAATGGTGCAGGTTGAGATGATCCACTCCAGCCGGCAATCTTGAGCGATTGGAGAGAACTAGCCAGGGACCTTTCAGGATTGAGTGACTTCCGTTTTTTTTCGCAAGGCGCTTATGGCAGGGCTGCCTGGAGGTATGTACCTGTTTTGCGACGCGTTCAAGGAAGCATATGAGTTTGCCGTGTATATCGTGCAAAATGGTCGGTCATCCTTATTATTTGCGAAAGCTAAGGTGGCACCCATGAAGGACTAGACTTTGCCTGTGTTGGAACTAATGGCCGTTTTTCTCGCCTTCAAGTGTCTCCCCATAATCCTGGACAATTGTGAAGGATTTGCCCCCGAGAATTTGTGTATAGCCACGGATGCACAGGTGGTCTTGTCCTGGATTTTATCTCAAAACATGGCTAGCAAAAATGTTTTTGCAAAAAATAGACTTAAAGACGTTCTGCAGATGAAAGTGGAGTTGGAGTCTCGCTATGGCTTGAAGACTTTCTTCAGATATGTTGATAGTACACTCAACCCGGTGGATTTGTTAACAGGAGGATTAACATTGAGAAAGTTCCAATCTAAGATGTAATTTTGGTGTTCAGGCCCTTCCTGGCTATGCGAAGGAATATCTCAATGACCAGGGCAAGATATGCGCTGTTTGAGTGAGATATGCCAGCGAATGACCCGCAGGTCAAGCGAATTGTTCTTTGATCCATGATCAAGAGTACCCTTCCGCCATACCTTTTCAGAGGTTTTCCTCTTTCTCTGGTTTACTGACTGTTACTGCCTTGGTGTTTAAGTTCCTAGCCATCCGATTTAATCGACAATGGGACTACAACTCTAAGGCAGCGATCTACCTTATGAAGACAGTGCAACGGCAAGAATTTCCCGTGGAAGTGGAGTATCTAAAGGAGCCCAGTGGTAAACCCATGCCAGTTAGGGTTCGTGCTCTGGATCTTTTTCTGGACCCTGACGGTTTGATTCGATCTCGGGGAAGAATCAACCAATCTTCCCACTTTGGTTATGAAGTTAAAAACCCCATTCTGATAGGGAAACATCATCCTGTTACCAGACTCATCATTTTGGATTGTCACGAAAGGTGTTGCCACCTTGGAACTGGGTCAACTCTAGCGGAGTTGAGGCGAAGCGGTTATTGGGTCCCGCATGGTCGACAAGCTGTGAATAAGGTACTGGCTGTTTGTGCCAGATGTAAACGTTATAATTCAACACCAGTGACGTCGAATGCTGCTGCTGCCCTGCCGTCGCACCGTACCGATTTCAGAGTCTCCTATCAACACACTGGGATTGATTTTACTGGTCATCTTTGGGTGAGTGACAGGAAACGAGATACGAAAATATACTTGCTCCTGTTCACTTGCTTGAATATCAGAGCAATACACATTGAAGTAGTTCCCGATATTAGCATACTCTCTTTCTTCCAGGCCCTGGTTCGATTTACTAACCGATATGGCGTTCCCGAAACCCTTTATAGCGACAACACGAAAACGTTTGTAGGAAGTGGAAAGATTTTCGACCGTCTCTCTCTTTTTACGGATTATCAAAGGAAATACGGTCCTTGTAAGTTAAAACTTAAAACCATTCCCTTGTTCTCTCCTTGGTATGGAGGAACATGGGAGCGATGTATCAAGACCATGAAGAACTGCCTATTTAAGATTCTTGGCAGGGGTAGATTGGATTACTTTACCCTTCTGACAGTGTTATCGGATATTCAGAGGTCTCTTAATAACCGGCCTCTTACTTACCAGGTGTAAGCCGACAAAAATGCTACTCCAGTTACCCCCAATATGTTCCTTAAGCCCAATCAGAGCTCCGGGCTATTGATACGACTGGATAGAGAGGATAGAACAACCTTGTTGCCTCCCAACAGGGAGACGCTCATTCAAACCTTGGAACTTAGGGACCAATGTCTGACAGATTTCCACAAACTATGGTATGAAGAGTACCTGCTAGAGCTGGGAAGGAAGATTCCTGGTCGATCCCGACTCAGTACAAGAACCCGCCTCCAGAAGGATGATGTGCTGATTAAGAGTCCTTTGAAACTCAGACCGTTTTGGGTTTTAGGAACTATTAGTGAACTGATCCCAGGCCATGATGGTGTCGTTAGAGCAGCACGTGTTCAAAAAGGGGAGGGCTTGGAGGAAGTACATTCCCTGAAACATCTGTACCCCTTAGAGCTTTCTAGAACTCCTGAAGAACCCCCTTTGCGGAGGGAGGGGAGACGTTGGGTGCATCCCCTAGTGTTGAGGAGTAGGTCTGCTTGTGTCCCCTGTGCAGCTCTCCACAGCAGAATCAGAATATGATCGGGTGTAACTCGTGCGACGATTGGTGCCATTTCGATGTGTCGGTATCGACTCAGAACCTCCCAACAGGCAAACGTGGTATTGCCCAGAATGCGCGCCCCTGAAAAAACGTCGGGGTAGACCTAGACTGCTGCCTACTTGATTGATATCTGGACTGATCGACTACTGCTATATTGTACTAAGTTGTTTTTTGATTGAGTATTTTGGTGGTCTGTCATTTTGATGTAACTTTTTTCTTTTTCTTTTCTCTCTTCTACCTTTTGTTTTTTTTTCTCGTTTTTGTCGGGAGTGGGTGAGAAAATAAAAATAAAAAAAGAAGATTGCTTACTTGGTGGCACCGGCCTCGAGGGCGGAATTCTAATCTGAGTGGTTGAGAGGACGAGTCTCTTATAGACTTGGAGGAGTAGGGGGAGGCACATCTCTTCTGTTATAAAAGAATTGTGGCTCTGACTAGTACCAGTTCTGTTAATGACTTACTGGTGAACGGTTGGCACAAATTACTCGCTGCTCGCCGTACTACAATACTTGTTACTCGACCCAGTAGGGGGGGGTCGCATAGGGCATCCTTTGCAACCCCTCGGAGCTTACGCTATCACCGGGTAATCTACTTTACCCTCTAAACAGTTTTTTTTCACATGTATTACGTTTAATTATTTTAAACCTCACTCTTCCCATTTTAAATAATAATAATTTCGAAATAATTAAGTTACTATTTCAGCATTCCCATTGTTCTTTTGTTTTTATTTAATCCAACGCTTCCAATGTTAAACAATAATTTAGAAATAATAACCTTAATATTTCAGCGTCCCGCTTGTTCCTTTACTTTTTATTCGCGTGTAAATTATCCAAATAAACAATTGTTAATAGTGTTTTTTTTTCTTTTTACATCGTTCATTTCTGTATTACGTTGAAGTTATTTAAAACCCCACTCTTCCCATGTTAATTGATAACACTAATATTTGAGTGCGCCAGTAAAAATCGGCAAAAGAAGTGATTTGTGTTTATTTGTTGATTTTGTTATGAGTTAATGTTTACGCGCGCATGTTCAACCGGATGTCGTAAACCGGAAAATGGGTTACATACATCGTTACAAGGTCATTTGAGTTTTATAATTATATATATATATATATATATATATATATATATATATATATATACATATGTGTGTATACATATGCATATATAATATATATATGTATGTATATATATATATATATATATATATATATACATATGTGGGTGTCCTTGTATCTCTGTCTCTTTTTTCCTATTTATCTTTCTCTCTCTATATATATTTATGAATATATATACATATACGTATACATATATATGTGTACATATAATATATACATGTATATATATATTACATGTGTGTGTCTATCTATCTATACTTCTTTCTTTCTCTCTCTATATATATAAATATATATACATATATATATATATATATATATATTATTTTTTGGATATAAAGTTAGGTGGCCGTACATATTAAAAAATAGGTTCCTATCTAGTTGTTATAAATAAATAGAGATATTTACAGTCTCTGCGGCTTTCACAAATGGGTCCCTCTTAATGAATATGGCAGAGAATTCAGAGAGTTTTTTTTTCGCTTCAGAAGAATTATACTATATTAAGATATAAAATAAATTTAAACTTAACATAAACCCGTTTATTTATTGAATGAGAAGGATACACAGGCAATACTTTGAGACACTATACAAAACAACACAAAAACAGAACATAAAATCAGAGAAATGCTCTGCAGTAAAAAGAGAACGCGGTTAATATAAATTATAATCGCACGTAAGACCTTAGTTTGTAATTATATGTATTTTTTGTTATTTTTTGTTTATATTGCTTATCATAAACACAATTCAACATGTTAATGGTTGACTTACTGCTTCATAAGTTTCAGGAGAAATTACAATTTCTTATATGTACACACCATGCCATTTAAACACACCTGCAAAAGTTTATATAGAGAAATAATTCTACATTAAAAGAAATTACTAATTGATACATTTTTTATAATCTAAATAGCTACGTTTATTATTCAACTTATTTATTGTTGTTGACTATGGTCATGATTACAATCTGGATGATAATAATCATTAATATTAGAGTGACGCAAACGTGCATATTTATTGAGTGCAAAGTTGATAATTTGAAAACAAAAGTATTTAAACATAACTGTTCTTTTCTAATTTACGCATAAAATAAAATAAAGTTACACATATTATCATATATATATATATATAAATTTAAAGGAGATTAGAATAATAGTCTAAAGAGCTAAGTGTATTTTAATGTAATAGTGAAATTACTAGTTTAATTAAAATACAGGAAATGCTCGTTGTAATTTAGATATATAATAAGCTCGATAGTTAAATGTCCTAGAGCTAATTCAATATTAAGTAATGTGATTTATAATTTAAAAATTTAAAAACACTTTTTTAAATTTAAAAATCAAATTTTAATTAAATGGAACAACAACAAAGTCAATTATCTGTACGATCGTTTCGGAAATCCGTGCTTTTTATTTGTGGTATACATGAAGTCACGTAGAACAATTATACATAGTTTTTTTTTTTTGGTAAGCACAGTCTCCTCATCAGCAAATTTAGGAAGATTTCTATTGAATTGAAAATACACCAAAATAAACCTAGCATTAAAAGTAAGGCAGATGAATCTGAAAAATTGAAATAAATGGTTTGGATTTAAAATTTATAAGAAAATTAGTATAGGTTAGAGATAGAAATGAGTAGAAAAACATTTTTTTTTTAATTTACATAATAAATTTGATTTAAAAATATATAGAGAGAGTTACCTTTTAGTTTTTCTTTTTTTGAAATCAGGAACTGTGTTTAAAGTAGTCATTTAGATGTTTGCTATAGCTTTTTATTTTATTGAATGATGAATTTTAAAAGGGCGACGCTCGTGCAGTAAATTGTTTCCGTTAGCGTATTTTGATTTAAAGACGCTACAGTTAATATATATAGAGAGAATATTTATTTTGCAAGTTTTTAAGGGAAGATAATTGTCATGTGTTATTGGCTTTATTTATTATTTGATTTACGAGTTTAAGGGCGGTAATTGGTCTAAATTAATTTATTAAAAAAAAATTGTAATCTATTTTTACTAATGAGTAATTTTTAATGATTTAAGGTGGTTTATATTTATTAAATTTAAACCAACGTTTATGATTACATGATAGAAGCTCGTGTCTTGAATTGACTAGTTTGGTTGTGCTTTTTATATCTTCATATTTTAAAATTTGTAGGGTTTCTTTTGTACATAGTGTACAAAATTTATCTCCTGGTTTATATGATTTGCAAGTCTCCGGTCAGAGGTTTTATGTCTGTATATATATATATATATATCTATATATATATATATATATATATATATATATATATATATATATATACGTATGTTCATATATGTATATATACATATATATATATAAATACATATGTGGTTGAGAGTTTATGTATATTCATGTTTATTTAATTTATTTATTTGTTTATTTTCTATTGTTTTTTAGTTTTAAAATTATTTTGTATCGCTATCTTAGAGTAAATTTTATCCTGTGAACAGTTGGTCGCTATTTCTCTTCTACAGTTTAAAGTATGTTGGGGTTATTCAAAGTACAGAAATCAATTTTTATGTAGGCATAATCTACATGGTCGTTTAGGTGTCTACATGTTGTAGCTTGGCTTATTATTTTCCATTCAATTACCGGCGAATACAAAGATGAATATACGTTTATACAGTTCGACACCATAGACTTCTATCCCTCGATAGCCGAAGGACTTTTTTTATCATTGCTGTAGAATTTGCTGGAGCATACACTGATATATCCTCGGAAAAAATCAACATCATTAAAAAAATGTAGAAAATCAGTTCAAAAACATAACAATAACCAATTGATAAAACTAAAATCACAAATTCGCTTGATTTGGCGATGGGTGTCAGGGATACTCCAGAGGCCTCATATCCTGTGGGATTTTTCATTCTATATACCCCCACAAGCATATTTGATACTACCGATATAGGTCCATATAGAGATGATGGACTACCTATAATAAAAGTCCCGAACAACGTGAAGGGAGATGTCTTTAAGAAAATCATACACAAGGAAATTAGGCCTAAAAGCAATAACTCCTGCGATGAAAATGCATTTAACAGGTTAACCAATATCTATGAAACAGTTCTAAAAATAGTGGATACAAAAATATCAATATAAAATGTAAGCATCAAAACACCAATAACTATAATAACATTTAAAAAGAGACAAAGAACTATAATTTTTTATACGGCCCCATACGATCAAATGTTAAAAACAAAACTTGGCAAGAAATGTCTAGATCTTATTGAAAAACACTTTCCCGCAACCGAACCCGTACACAAAATTTTCAATAAAAATACATTTAAGTTATCCTACAGCTGCTGCGAAATTGTAGAGGTGATAATTAAAGCACATAATAACTAAATATTTAATAAAATAAATGTAAACAACAACAAAACAAACAATAAAAAATAGCCCCCATGACAAGAATAAAACTAACACCAGAAGAAGAAATAATAATAATAATAATAATAATAATAATAATAATAATAATAATAATAATAATAATAATAATAATAATAATAATAATAATAAACCCACCCTGGACAACAAGAACCCTACTAGAAATAAAAAAAATACTAATAACGAACAAGATAAATGCAACCGTAGATACTGCACACTTTGCCCACTTCAAAATAAATGTCTAACACAAAAGCGTCGTTTACCAGACCACAATATTTGCGAAATAAAACCCGAATCTCAAAAATTATTACATAGGTATACCTTCCTTAGATTTTAAAACTCGATATTATGACCAGAAAAGTACATTCAACAATAAAAAGCACCGTATGAAAATAACACTAGCAAATAAATACTGGGAACTCAAGGAAACTGGGCATTCGCCGGTAGTCGAATGTAAAATAATAAGACAAGCTGAAACACGTAGCGACCTAGACGACCCATGTAGATTATGCCTTCAGAAAAAAGTTGCTATCCTGTACTTTAAAGAATATTAACATCTATTAAACTGTAGAAGAGAAATAGCGAACAACTATGTTCACAGGGTAAAATTTAGTCTAGGATAGCGATACAAAATAATTTTAAAACTAAAAAAAAACAACAGAAAATAAAAAATAAATAAATTAAATAAACCTTAATATACAAAAACTATAACGCATATGTATATGTCTATATATATATATATATATATATACATATATATATATGTGTGTGTATATATATAAACTAACATAAAACAGGCTAACATAGATTTAAATCAGGTCAAGGAACAAGATATCCAAGCTAAATAGAGTACACACAAAGGAACAGGTCAACCAGAGGTAAAATAGGCCTTTGTCCGATAAGTGCATGTCCATTGGCTGATAGGAAGTGCGTGGTGGATACTAGAAAGCTGATTGACTAACTTAAATCTCAATAGGAGCTGCGTATATAAAAACGAAAGACAACCACAAAATTCGCGCATAAGCCTGAAAGGTCCTAGAGTGAGTGAACCGCGGAATATTCAGTGTAGCTTAATTTATATATTTAATTTATATATTTCATAACTTACTATCTAGCTTTACCTACGTATCGAGCACTTTTGAAGTAAATACTTAAAGTTTACGCATAAATTCATACTTTCGTATATTGATTTTATGTGAGTAAATGAAGTTGTCATATATGTATATGTATATGAGTTACATATATTATCATATATATATATATATATATATATATATATTGTCTAGCCGCCTTGATGAGCGATGAAACAACGAGGCAGTAATATATGTGGATGACTATATATATATATATGTATATATGCATATATTTATACATATATATATATATATTGTTATTTCATAATATGTGTATAAAGAAGTGTATAAATTATGGGTTGCACATTGTCTATAAATATTTTAAGCTAAAATAAACGGAATCTAACACCCTCAATTGACAGCCCTTAACCGTTAGTAACCTAACGTGCTACACCCAAAGGTGTAGTCCTAGGTGGTCGCAATTTACACTTAAAATGTCCCACGTCGATATTTTCTCACGGATTGAGGAACTCTATACTTAGCCTCCGGGTTGGGGTAAACTACGGTGTCCTAAAAGATTAGCTACTTCTAATAACCATGTTGCAAAATATATTAATTCACAAAAATATGATTGCATATTTTCGTCTTTCTTTTAAAAAGGAACTGAAGTTACTTCCGCAGTCCGACCATATTCCTGTCAAACGGTAGGGTTACTGGTTATTGTTCCGGACTTGACATTAAATAATAGTGATCTAATCCCTTCTACTGGCCAACTTCTAAGCCAACTGTCAACCATAGTTCCAATTTTAGCAATATCTTCTTACCGTTGCTGGTTGGGTAACATATGCTGTCTTAACCCCCACCCCAGCCAAGCCTAAAACTGAAATAGTTGGACCTAACTAGTCCACAGATTTACTGGCACCAGAACAGGCCGCATCATATTTTAGTATTTTGTAATATTTTTTATCAAGAAATAATCGGTATTTGAGAACCTGAGTTCAAAAATGCTTCGTTGATTCCGTTTCCGACGTGATAGTATTTTGCGACACTTCAAACAACGCTTACGGTGTTGCTGAATATTTATATCTGCATGGTAAAGCTAATTTAGTTTTTTTTTCCAAAACAAACATAGCTGCTTTTCTGAAGAGCACCTTATCCGCATTGGAACTATTAGTTGCTTATATGCGTGTCGAACTGTTAATAGTGCTATAGTGTCCAAGAAAAAAAGCCTTTTGCATAAAATATGCACGAATCTTACACGTAAGGAGTGTCATGACTATACGACTTTGCGTCTGTTGTAAATAAGCACTGTGACGATTTTCAGTTGTAATTAACGGTGGGAAATTTCAAATACCTAATATTCACACAAGGTTTGCTAGTCACAAAACATGCCTATAAGATGTCGTGCTCTAAATAAATTGGAATTTAAACCAGATTTGACGCTTCAGAAACTGGCTGACGATTGGCAGCGGTTAGTGATAGTGAAGCAAGGTTCCGGAAAAATAGAGGAAGCACATTAAAAAGATACGCATCAAAAATACAGGGCAACCACCCGTTAGCAATAACCAACCAGGAGAAAAAAAAACCTTTCACAAAATTATAAGGATAGCGAAAATTCTAGGACCCGTTGTAGCAAATGTGGAGGCCCTCCTGGGTATAATGCATGTCAGTACCAAAGGAAAATAACATTTGACCTATGCAAGCGAGTAGGGCGCAAGACCTCATATTTCAGAGCTAAAATAGTAAAAAAAGAGATACGTGAAACTGCAAAAATGAGCCCTTCAACAACAGAGAGCATAAGGAAACAAGTGAAACTGCAACTCGGTTATGGTTCGGATTGATCAATTATAAATTTTCAAACGTGGAAGAGAATAGGAAAGCCGAGGATAGCAAAATTTTTGACGAATACATTCGCAAGATCGGTAATAGATAGTTATTAATGTGTCACTAAATAGAACGACAAAAATCTAAAAGTGTTCGTTCTAATGAACATAACGAACTTATTCGGCAACGATTAGGTTCATAGAATTTGAATTATTGGACTTGTCAATAAGTGATTTTTGGTCACAAATCCGAAAACCAAACAACCGAAGCCGACAAACTCAAAACAGATCTAAAATATTTCCCAAGTGTTTTCTGTTAGTTATAAGCTTGGATGCTACACAGAAATAAAAGCGAGATTCGAATTGTTTGATGAAGCAAAACGAATATTAAAAAAGTCACGGAGCGTACCGTTCGGTTCGAGGGAAAAATTGTAGAAGAATGTTGACCTTTATTAGCTACAGTGAGTTGGAAGCCCCCACTGTATAAGTGAAAAAAAAACTAAAGAGATTAGAGTATGCGAAGATTTCTCTACCATATTGAATACAGCGCTCAAGGAGCACCATTATTTGCTACGAAACCCAGACGAAGTATCTGCTTATTTAGATGGTAGACATGTTTTTCAACATAGACTTATTAGGCATATTATCTGAACTCCAAAACACTCGACTTTTTTTTTTCCTTTTATAAAGTATGCATTACTTCTAGCTAGTCTAAAGTTAATACATTATCGTAAAGGTATTTCTTCTTAACTAAATAACCAATTTGATAAAAGTTCCACAAAAGCATGTATTATGGGGTTGAGCTGGAACGGTCGAACATTTTGGCATTAGGTCTGCGAGCCGTGCATCGACTCGAAAAAAATGAAAGTTAGGCAAGAAAACATTCTTAACCTGAGAGAAGCAGGGATTTATTTTCAATTGTAGAAGACAGAAGAACTTTATTAAGTAGTATACTTAATATCTACCAATTACAATATGCTTGCTTGTATTAAAAAAAGTGGCCTCAATTATATCCATACCAAACCACTGAACATAGCTTATAATTTAAGTTTCACTATATTTGTAACTGAAATATACATTATCTTAGCGGTGATACTAGGGATATTTTTCTGAGTGGATGAAATGTTCTGTGCCTGACCTTAATGTTTGCCTATAAATACAGAATACGAATTGAGAATCACCATGAACTAGTTGTCCATCTTATAATTGGAAAAATCATCTAACGGCTAGCTACGAAATCCCAATATATATTTTACCCCGAAGACGACTAACTCTGTCTAACCTGCATGCCAAAAAAACATTATTCAAACTAAACTTTACCTGAAACTCTAATCCTAATTAAAATCTACTGTTATTTGTAAGTAAATAACCCCAGTCTCTTGAACGCTAACAACCTGCTCCTTCCCACCAAACCGCAACTTACCTCCTATATTGCACATCATTTGTAGTGAAATATTTAACTTCCAACCCCTAACCCTCACATGCGAACTGCTTACTCATCACTAAACATCTATACATTACTACCTCTTGGGCATGCATTAGAGCACATTCCTATTCCGTTTGGTATTAAACAGCCAATGTGTATACTCGGAAGCAAAGCGATCTGCGTTACATAACTATGTCTCCTTCTAGATAATTTTGTGACGATTAATACGAAACTGAATTTATACTCCTTGTTATGCTTAATACCCATGCCTCTTACTTGAAAGCTGAAATTATCTTCCCTCAATAATTATTTGCATCTACTGAAAACCTGCCCATATATCTATGTACCTAATTATACATGACTCAAAAATTACTGTTTTATCCGTACTATATTGCACTCAAATCTCAATCCTCCTGTCATCTAAAATATAATTTGGGTACAACTCGTAGTTCAATTCTTAATACCTACTTATACTGTAACGTTATCCTAGACAATAGCTAACATAAATAAAACAAAAAATATAAAGGTAAAGCCTCAAATCACATTATCTCATTTCTAACAATCCTTCTTACAATCTTAGTTGCTTACACTTCATGATCTCTACTCACTCTCTTTATCCAGTAACAATTTAATAGCAATGTCTCTAAATCACTTTGGGAGTGGAACTATTCAGAAGATATATAAGCTCTACAAACTAACCCAGTAGCATTAAATACCTGGATTAGAACCCAGGCGCGGAGCAACCCCCTCCAGTGCTGACGGACCCAGTAGATCTTCCCAGATAACCCGCCTAGAAGGAAAACTCTGGAACTAAACCAAAAGGGAGGAAGACTTCTTCAGTCTTGGACAACAACCTTCCTAAAACTAGAGACTAAACAAATTACCGGTTTGAAAACCTAAACTGCTTAAGGAGTAGATAGGCTCTGTCTATCGCCCGGCTTCCATACTCCTTCTTTGTCTATTGGTCAGGTGCAGAGACACTATCACAGTGATTCGACAGAAACGCTCAGTGGTAGATCTTGTTTCTTGTCTAGGGCAACGAACGCCGTTTTTCCAATTCCCGATACACCCCATCCCTAAGACCGGGCACCTGAGAGTGCTTGAGTACCATACATGCCTTAGCAATTCGATTGGGTTGACCTTCCTCTGATGGGTTGATCGTAGCGTATTGACAGTTCTTGGCTGCTGTTTCCGACTGGTAGTAGAGGAGTTCATACTCTTTGGCACCGCTTAGAGCGGTTGCTCCATCAACAGTTGTAAAATATTGGGATGTTTGTAGTGCCATGTCGCGTATTGACGGGGACCCTGCACTCATCCCCGGTGTGCTTTCCTTTGGCCACAATCCTAATCGAAGAAAGGTTAGGTGATAGTCTACTTGTGATGCATGTCTAATGCTCTGTATAACCTCTTGTTCAGCTCCTCCTTACCTAAACTGAACTATATATAAATATGACGACAGTTCAATTGAAAAATAGGCTTAAACCAATTTTAGGGGCAAAGAAATCAAACTTGCATCCTCACTTGAGGCTTGAATTCACAAATATCCGTGGGCTTAGAATTAATTTAGCTGATGTTGAAGCATTTCTCCTAACAAATACCCTGGATATCTTAGCGCTAAGTGAGACTAACCTACGCTCCTCCATCCCATCTAATTCTTTAAACATGCCTGGATATCTCCCACTCTGCCGTAAGTACTCTGAGAGACACATGCACGGACTTGGAGACTACATTCATAATACCCTTCCCTTGACTAGAGAAACAAACATAGAATCGGATGATTAAGCCTTTATGTGCTTTAGACTAAACGTGCAAAAAATTAGTTACTTTTACATTCTCTACCGCTCTCCCTCGACCCTGGATTGCACCATAATAAACGAAGTCTCTGACAGCATAGGCACATCACTCTCTCTCTCTCTCTATCTCTCTCTCTTTCTCGACACTATCGCACAAATACATGTATCTGGTGACTTTAATGTTCACCACAAAAAACTGGCTTAGATGTTCTACTTACACACATGCAGCGGCGAGCCAACTCATAGCTTCTCTATGTCTCACTTCCTATCACAAATTGTTACGATTCCAACCTGTTTCCCTGACCAGGAAGAACAACACGCATCATTTCTAGATCTGTTTTTTCCCGAAATTCCGGATGATTGTACCATGAATGCGGACAGCCTACTTGGGAACGTTGATCATGCCGTGATAATGGTGCAAATCGCCCTTAACTCTACAGCCAAAACTTAAGAATCAGTGCTCAAACCAACGAGATATTATAAAAAAAGGCTGACTGGGAAGCCATCAGAGATCTTATAAGAGAGGACCCATGGGGAAATATTATTTCTTCCTGCTGAACAGTGTGCGAACGAGACCACTGAATTGTTCAAAACTGCAATCGAAGCGCATGTTCCCTTGCGGGAATTTTATAGCAAGCCCCACCTTCCCCAATACCATTTCTCAAAGGCAGCATGCATACCGCAGATTTAACCGACATAAGTCCAGTTCACACAAACAAAAGTATATAGAATCTAGAAGTAACGTAAAGAAAGAAATAGCAACAGCTAAGAGAGAATTTTATAAAACCACTAAAAAACGCATCGAAACCCAAAAACAAGGAACTCGTGACTTCTGAAAAATCTACAACAGTGTAGTAAATAATGGGCAATAAACAATTCCACACTAACCAAAAATCAGGAGGTTGTCTGCTCAGCAACCGAGAAGGCTAACATTCTTGCCAGTCGGTTTGCTTCATATTCCACACTGGACCCTCAAACCACCCCTACCTGAAATTCCTATGTAGACAGACGTCACGCTAGACGATCTGAAAATCACCCCTGCTCAGGTACATGCTATCAGAAAAAATCTTGATACTTCAACAGCATGTGGATCCGATCGCATCCCAGCTGTGGTATTAAAAAAGTGCTCAGCCGAAGTAACTCAAGTTCTCTCCAAACCTACAACAAATGACTTAATGAATCTTGCTTTCCGGGCTGTTGGAAAACTGCTACTGTGGTACCAGTATTCAAGAATTCTGGTGAAAGAATTGACCCGTTAAATTATCGCCTCATTAGCCTCCTCCCACTTTTTTCCAAAATATTTGAGGCTTTAATTAACCATGATCTAGTCCATACTCTTACATATGCTAAACTTCTAACTGACCAAAAATATGGATTTAGACAGGCCCGTACAACAGCAGGCATCCTAACTGCAATCTCTGAACGTATATACCATTTAGTGGACAAAGCGGTAGGGGGCAGAGCCGTAGTTCTAGATATATCTAAGGCTTTTGACAGGGTATAGCATGACGGTCTCCTCAGGAAAATTAGGTCATACGGTATCAATGGTAGAATACTTAACATAGTCAACTCCCTTAGATAAGAGAAAAATCCAGGTTATGCTCGGCGGTCGTTCATCTAAACAATGTGATATAAATGCGGAAGTATCCCAGGTGTCTATCCTTGGATCTCTACTGTTCCTGATATTCATAAATTACCTCCCCGACAAAATTGCCTCTGGGATGGGTATATATGCTGATGACACTATACTCTATAACAGGCACGACAGGAAAACAAATGAACACATATCTTAATAGACGCCAGAAAGACTAGAGGATGACCTCCAATATGTAGTGGAATGAGGACAAAAATGAAGTGCCACGTTCAATGCCGCCAAGACTAAACTAGTTTCCTCCAATAATTACAAGAAACCTTCTCTACCACTAAATGCAATGGCCAATGACTCTTTATTTGCGACAACAGCTTTCAAACTGCTTGGCCTAACGTTCACAGGAAACATGAGTTGGAACAATTATATTGAAAGCATTGCCAGGGCCGCTGCAAGGAAGGTGGGCTCTCTACCGTGCTAGATAACTACTAACACCCGAAAGTATCTTGTACCTCTATAAGGCCACCATTCGCCCATATATGGAGTATTCTGCCATATTTAGGCTGGTGCATCTGGTACTAGTCTCTCGCTCCTTGACAAAGTTCAAAAGAGCGTCGCAAATCTCTTAGGCCCTGAACTGACATCTAAGCTTAAGCCTCTGTCCCATCGGCAAAACGTTGCACCCCTCTGCCTGTTCTACAAGTATTTTACTGTTGAATGTTCTGAGGAACTGCAGACACTTGTGCCCCCACGGCGTGCACACCCTCGACAAACCTGACAGGCTGCTAAATCCAACCCCACACTCTAAAGATCGCTAGATGTAAAAGATATTTCTACTCCGGTAGTCTCTTCCCCAGAACCGCAAGACTTTGAAATTCCATTTCAGGTCCCTGCTTCCCCAACTCTGCTGGCGTGCAGTATTTCAAGTGCAACGTGAACTGACATATTCTGCCAAAATTCCTACATAGTACCCTAGTAGTTTTCCCCCGGATCGTAGCCCCCTACACTAAAGTGGAAATGTGCCTTGTTTGGGATGAAAATGTAAAAAAAAAAAGAATTCAATGAGACATACCTATAAATATGAATAGAGGAAGAAAGTTTGAAACGTTTGTGTATCTCAACGCACATAGGACATTTAAAAGTAAATAGATTAGACTTTTGGTATAAAATAGCACCTTCAATTTTCCAACAGGTAATCGATACTTTCTATGCGGTTTGGATTTCGCTATATGCTATCTGCGCGATGTTCGTATGCATAGTAAACTGCCGAACAATATAGAGATCATGAGTTTCAAGTGTTTGATAGAATAACAAATACGGCTTCACATTGAAGGGACGAATGCGATTTTTTAATTTAAAATTAAATGCCTGGGACATGTAATAGATAAGAACGGGAGGTAATATGATCCGCAGAGGTCCACATGTCATAGTCTCATAATGTAACTACATTGCAGAGTTGTTTTATGGCTCACGAACAATTATCAAATGTTCATTAAGAACTTGCATGAATTGCGCGCGCCATTGAATGTACTACTAAAAAAGCATAAAAAATTGGACTGGGCCGGATTGCCAGGCAGCGCTAAAGAAGTTAACATATGAATTAACGTATAATTCATCCTCGATTCAGTTCAGTCTGGAACAAGAGATTATTGCCGCAACCGACGCTAGTACTTATAGGGTCGGGGAATGTCTTCTATACAAGATGTTGGATGGGTCAACTAAGCCGATCGCCTATGCGTCGAGAACTTTACTGCCGGCTGAGATGAATTACTCCCAAATCCAAAAGTAAACACTGGGGATCATATTCGGATGAACAAAATTCCCTCGATTATTAGATTTAAATTACAAACTGACCATAAGCCGTTTACACCCATATTTGTTCTAAACAAGATCTGCCAACATACACATCCAACAGACTGCAATAATGGGGGGGGGTCATTCTAATGAATTACGACTTCAGTATGGAGTTTCTTTAGTCTTCGAAGTATAGTCACGCAGGGAAATTGTCGCGATTTATACCCAAAACAAGCACACCGCTGGAAGACACAGTAATAGCGTCACTACAATGTTAAAAGGACTATACAAAATACTATGTAATACAATCAAGAAACTACCAGTTCCTTTGGAAGATATTATTAGGGAGGCTGAAAAATACTTTCATCAAAGAAACGAAACAAAAAATTCAATCAAATGAATCGTTGGCAGAATATTATTGTGTGTATAATAAGGTACCGCTGTACTGAGGAAGAGTAGTAATCCCCGATACACTACGGAGGAAAATTCTAAAGGATTCCCTTACTGTGAACCCTGGGGTTACTCAAATGAAGAGTTTCATTAGGTTCTACATTTACTGGAAGATTATGGGCATTGCTATAGAAGGGCGTGTAAGGGATGCGTATTGGCTGCAAAAGTGCCCCTAATACAATTTAGTCCGTGGCCTAAAGCTGACCACCCATGACAAAGAATGCACGTAGATTAGAAGACCAGCTGGATGGAAACTATTATTTAATAGTGATAGATAATTTTTCAGAATGTTCTGATGTATTTCGAGGTAAAAGTCCAAAGACAGATTTTACAACAGGTGCTCTTCGCGAATTGTATGCTAGGTTTGGTATTGTCGATTGTCTAGTGTAATACAATGGCATACAATTTACCTCCGTAGATTTTAAAAGCTTCTGCGAGAATTTCCAGTGTTACCCGATAACGACGTCAACCTATCATCTCCGATACAACGGTCAAGCAGTGAGCTTTGTAGACACGCTAAAAAGAGTCATGAGGAACTCTTTCGGCAACGGTGCTCCAACAGTTTTTTTTTTTTAATTTTACCGAATGTTTGTAATTATAAGCACTCTATAAAAGATGTCACCTATAGAGTTAATGTTGTCGAGGAAAATTAGGCCGGTCTTCAAGAATTTTTTTCCAAAACAAATGAAACCGCCGAATACTATAGTTTCTAAAAAGAGGTACTTACCTGGTGAAAAGTTATTTTTCTAGGTGCAAAAAAATAATAGCACGATGTGGGAACAAGGAATATCCAGAAAAGCATCGTGCGGATAGGTGTAATTATCGAAGGCTCAGGATTTGCTCATAAGAAACATTTAAACTTAATTCGGCACCGTACCATAGATGACAAAAGACAACCTCCTACTGAACAAGAAGTAATTGACCAGATAGGTTACACGTTTGACCTGGTAACACCACACGCAGCCGTATAACGCCGGTCTTCCAGAAAAAGGAAAATGACCGACCCAATAGAGATTCACCCCAGGAAAGAGAGATATACAATCAACCTAGGGGAGTGAAAACCCCGTGAAAGGGAGACTAATCACTCCGATTTGAGAATTAAGTAGAATCAACCAGTCCTATTAATACCACGGGTTTCAAAGACTAGATGGGGACATTTACACTATGTTTAACCGCATGTTTCGAACATGTTCTTTTCATACCACATTAGAGGTTTCTGTATTGTTTATAATAAATACATATTATATTAGACACTTTACCCTACTTGTGATTTCTTTTATTTTTGACCCCTAGAAGGGGGTCTATAACAGAACAATATACTCGGGGGACGATGTATATGTAAAATACGTCGAGAACGGTAATATTATGCTGTATAGACATACACAATAGAGTGTCTATAAATGTATGTATAAAATAATGTAGTGTTGTCATTTTGCGTATGACGTATAAATGTGCCAGTACGGTCGTGCCCAGGTGTAAGTCATTGTGAATATTTAAATATTATGCTAAATCTGTTTGACTGCTAATGGGGTGTATGACACCAATAATTTCGACGATCGTTTTTATGACCACAAGTTATAATAACCAACCAATGGAAACCTTCTAAAGTTACTATAAAAATTGTCGAATTTTTGATTAGATCAGTTCGCCGTTTTCTCCGTCACGAACATGCATTTTATTCTTCGTCGCCACCTTTGTTCCTGTGAATTACTAAACACTCAGAATCGAAACTGCACTGGATCTTCACCGCCATCTTTGTTGAACATAATGTCTCAACACTTAATAGATTATGCGCCCAACTATCGTATTTGCTTTGACGGTTTGGAATCTAAATTCGAATTGTGACAGAGAGAGACGGAGTCCGGATCGAATCAGAGGAGGGTCCCCAATTAGAAGCGAAGGGGAAAGTTTTAAACATGTAGAAACAACATTGAATTCCTTGATGTGATCATCATTTTGACCGGTTAAATGGAATAAAAGAACATGACATATGTTTGTAATTGCCGTCTTCGTGTCGTCTTTCAACGAAATTGAAGGTAATGTGAAATCATTTATATGAACATTGTTCCCAATCATCTAAAATTAACTTTGTGTATAACTCATCTAATAATGTGCCCCTCCACCTAAGTAATGACTGTCACCTCCGGTGTTAAAGAACTTACCAATCTCTCTCCACGCTAATATATGTTAAAAGAAGCAGCATCCACAGAACTGTCAAAGGAATAAATGCCCTCTCTCTTCTCTCCCCCTCGTTTATATCTGTATGAATGTACCTCCCCCTCATTAATATGAATGTAACACTCCGTCTCTCTCTCTCTCTCTCTCTCTCTCTCTTTCTAATATGGTCGCCTATGCGACAATAGCAAAGTTACCGAAAAATTGTAAGTCAATCTTTTTGTCTCTTCATTTAAATTTCAAAGAACTGAGCTAGTCGCATTTTGTTCATGTTTAAAAATAAGGTTGGTTGCCTATTGAAAGAAGAAAAAATGAAAAAGAGAAGAACGTTGAACAAATTTTCAACGCGAGAACAGTCCTGTCCTAAATGAAGGCTGCTTATTCGTATGCAAATTTGAACATTTTTTCAAATGAAGAGCATTTTTTGTACTTTGTTTTGCTGCTAATTTATACAGCATTTTAACAAGAAAGAAATGGTTATTTTTCCCCTTTTCGTTTTGCTTGGACATACGAAATACGTTTTTTCATTGAGTGGAATTTTACGGCCTAGGTGTGCGTTTTGCAAAGGCAGCGTCATAATGCTGCAAAAGGTACGAGGTTTCGCCTGCGGCCTTATATAAAAATGCAGTCTCGGAGAATCTCGTGTGCTCTCGCGCACATAAGCAAATTTGGAGCCTCTGTCTTTTATAAAAACAGGCAACTAGAGCAGATGTGAGAGATATGAAAACGAGTCTACAGAAAGGACTGACGGATGACGCTGCTTCAGTGAGCTGCGATTTTGTGTAATATTTTTTCCTTGCAACAACAAGCTATTCCGTAGTACATTTTTACCATGGGCAGATTCGACCTGAAGCTGATACCAGAGTTTGACGGGTGCCCGGCTGGTCCTTTATTGGTTGAATAGCTAGAGAAGGCCGAACGCATTTGCCGATTAGGCAAAATCAAGGATCCAGCCATCGTCATCCAATTGAGGCACATTATGGGGGCTTATGCCGTGTACCAGCAGATCGTGGATGAAGCGACCATGGAGCAGAAAAAACAAGCGTTGTACGGAGCATTCTGTGATGACCATTTTATTGCCTGGAGGCAATTCTTTTCAAGTCGGCTTGGGTCAGGGAAAACTGGACGTCTACCTGGCTTACTTTAAGAAGCGTGCTGCTCCCTTCGGCAGTGCAAGCGACGGAATACTGGCATGCGCATATTTGTCTGGCCTCCCCGATTACGCCAGCCGGCTTTTGCAGGCTTCGTCGAAGCTCAATGAGCTTGGGTTGAAGGAGATATTGGCTAGAGCCTGAAACATCCTAAAGGACGATGTGGAGCAGGTGTCTGCAGCGGTGCTACAAATGTGGCGGCCCAACCACTTCGACAGAGACTGCAGAAGCGGTGTGAAGCGCACCCCGGATTATGGAGCGCGGAACCGACGCGGCTTCGATGCGATGAGCCAGGCCACGTACTATGAAATTGTCCGGGAAACGGGCAAAAGGAAGAAGCCGCGGCGCCAGAACCCTCCCCAAAACCACATTAAAGAAGGCGTTTCCTTCAGTGACAGTGTGAGTTGATGGGTATAGGCGCTCGGCGCTGGTTGACACCGGATGTACCCAAACCCTCATAAACAAGAAATTTTGCACCGCATGGACGAAACAGAAGGTCCCAGTATTAACCGTTAGCGGATGCTCACTGGTGTGGTGTGGGTTGAACATTGTCCATATAAGTGTTGGCGATGACCACCAATGGCTATGAAGGCGTTGGTGGTCGACAGGGAGCTTCTTGGATACGACATTCTCCGTGAAATCAACAATATTACACAGCGGGGATGTAGCACCGTGGACGGCACCGGTAATATGAGGTTTTCCCAACGCGAGGAACAGGTCTGTGCGGCAATAACTCTTGATGAATCCGACTTCCACGTGGAATACGACAAGGGCACCAACGCGTGGACCGTTTCCTGGAAGCGATCGGGCGACCAACTACCAGTGTGCTTGCGAGATCAGCTGACGGAGCACCCCCCTCTCCAGCTTTGGATGGATAATTACAGGCTGGTTCCGTACTCAGAGTATGAGCGTCAGAATGATGCCATGCGATAGGCGACGTCGACATATATTGACGACATTTTCGTGAAAAAAAGCGTCACGTCTGCCTAAGCGGTTAAAGAACACTTTGAGAGCTTCGGGCTGTCTTGCAAGGAGCCAGAACGTCTTGAGACCACTTTCCTGTGTGTGAGTGGCTTTGATTAGGGGGTGGGCCGCCATAAAGCGACGTGCAACTTCCATGTCAACGGTATGGGACGATGAGGTGCACGCTCCTGTCCGTGGACACATGCCGGTGGAAACTGTGGTCAGATTGACCGAGTACGACCCCGTGCGAGGGAGCTGGTGCGTTTTCGGGAGCGAATTTAAGGTTTGGGTGGATACCAGCTCACTCGCCTTGGCGTTTCTCTGGCGGTTGACGGATTTATCCTAGACGATGACTGCTGGCGTCAACGAGAAAATGACGCCGGGCACATAAACCTGGCTGAGTTTGCTGCTACACTCAAAGGGATAAATCTGCCGCTTCAGTGGCAGGCCGGAGTTCTACACATCGTCACAGACTCCACGTACGTGCATCGCTGCATAACCGATGCCTTGAGTGGGAAAGCACGGTTTACAACGAAGTCCTCAGCCGAAATGCTACTAAGGAAATGACTTGCTACCCTGACCGAGATCATCAAGGAAGTCAACGTGGCCATAGATGTAACACTGGTGCAGTCCTGTCGGAATCGCGCGGATAGCCTTACCAGTGTGATACACCTTTGCATGACCTGCCAAAAGAACTGGACGAACCGGGATATGTGAATTGCGCTGCGGTGGGGCGTTGGCTTAGCCCTGGTCGTGATAATGATGTCCATTGCCAAAGAGTGCACCCCGGTGTAAACCGAATCCTTTACTTCGCCAGGCTGGTCGATCCCTTGGGTCAAAGAGGGGTGTGCAATCTGTTGCATTTTGGTCGTCGTGTTGGGTGTGTTTTAACGTAATGATAGTCATTCACGATGCAGGAATACCCTTCACTTTGTTTTATTTTATGTCGTTACGAAATGCTCACACCATATAATAGGAATGAACACAAAGAAACAATCCACTCAACAAAAATAAAAAAAACTCCTGCTATATAAAAGTGCAATGCGTACGTATTATCAATGCAGTTATATTCTAGAGTATTGACCCCAGACCACAGACTTACTGAGTTTGTGTCACATCTGTTTCTTATAAGGAAACAATTATATCGTCTAAAGTAACAAATGTTCCAGCGTAAAAGCGTAATCCTCGTATTCTACGTGATCCACGGAGCAAATTGTCTCTGTTTTATTTGATGACGTCAGAAAACGCTGTTATCATATAATAAGGATAAGTATAAGGAATATATTTTACTTAGCAAGAAGTAAAGAGTTTTAGTAATATATACACGAGAATTGCTTAAGTATTCACAATGCACTTATGTTGAAGAGTATAGGCCACAGCATATAATTACTGATTTTGTGACATGTGTATTTCTCATAAAAAGACAGATGAATTGAGTAAACTAAAACTGTCACAGCGTAAAAGACTATATGATAGATGAACGTAGAAATAGTTATTCTATTTATTAAAATATAAACAATTTTTCACTGAAAATGCAGTATGGCGGATGCTCGTCTAGGTATTAGACGTTTGGAAATAATCTGTTTATAGGTTTCTCTGTATCTGCTGGGAATTCACTGAATTCAGTTTACGAAAAGTATTAGTTCGCGTTTTTTTTTTCTGGTTGTTTTTCATTTAAGATCGATGCTTAAAATACAAGGAACCAGATTATGGTCACAAAAACAGTTTCATAAAGTATTATTTGTTTTGGACTATTTACACATTAATTTTTATATTTTGAGAATGTAATTGAATAATTAGACAAAATACTAATATAATTCTTTATTCTTTCCCTCCTACAGTTTATTTAATATGTCAAGTGGTCCTTGTATACGAGTATGATTACCGTATATATAAAATTAAATTATTTTATCTCAGGTAAATACACCAGTTTATACCAGAAGTAATATAATGAGGTTAATTTATATTTGAAATTATGACAGTCTGATACAAATTAATATTGTAATATTGGTATATTTTAGAAGAGATTACTTTCCGCGAAATACGAATTCTCCAGGAAACTTAGACGCAATTACTTATACATTTTAACGTGCTTCTTAGACACGGAGTAGATAGGTCATCTACACAGTTCGAACTGTCAAATCCAGCTTGGATTATATAAGTGAACGCGGGAATGCGCAGATCAAATAAGAGGCAGAAATTGTCACATGGCCAACAATATCAGCGGAATTGAAGCAAACTTAATGGAAAATGAGAAGAAGTAAACAGAAGACGAAATATATTCCAGAAATGTGTTTACACTCTCTTAAAAAGGGAACAAAGAAATATTTCAACAACATAATCAGTACTTAAAAAATAAGGATCTTTCACGTTTAACTTCTTACAGGTCTCGATGTGACATGAATTCTTTCTTTTAGATAATCAGTAGTTTGTTCATTAGAAAAGTAGATTTTATACGAACGTGTAGTGGAAAGTCCTAAAAGGCATAGACGTCTCAAGGAAAACTCCTGAGAGACACCTTACTTTCCTTGATAATAGCGTGTCTAATTAAATAATCAGTACAGGTAGTGAGAAATCACTCTTCCTTGGCTCCAATAAGTCCGTGTATTTACCGGATTTTTTAATATAAAATATCACCGATCTTGATTTTATTATGAAATTCGGTCTGATACAATTTTTCTGGCAATTCTCTTGATTCCAAGAGATAACTCTCATACAACATCTGCTGAAACTGAAGAAAAACTCATCCTACCACTGCAATCCTCTCACGAATACATCTCTGACAAAGGGACGACTCATAAAAAACGTCATCTTCTAAATTTTTAAAAAATGCAGAATTTTTTTTTTAACAGAAATGACGGATACATACGTCAGGAGTAATTACCTCCAAACTTGAATCGTCAAGTTAACGATAAGTTTAAAATATAGCATTGATTGACACTTGCAATTAAAGTGTAAAAATTTATCTAACTTTCTTCGTCTTACTATCTTAAAATTACAGTTTTAAACATAATTTTAATTTATTTATTGCGGAATATTATCGTCAGCGTTCTTTCATTATTGTTTGACGAATTTTTTGGACAAGTATTTATTTGGCCTTCATTAGTTGGTAATATTTATAAATAAATTAAGAAATAATACTCATCTCAATATTGAATTCCAATAAAATAATATATATATATATATATATATATATATATATATATATATATATATATATAGTTTTAAACAACCGAATACATAGGTATAGTCTGTTATTTGATGCGATAAGTGTCATAATTTGTCTAAAGTTTTCCGACTAATAAACCTGTTCTGTCAAGTCAAGAACAGTTAGAAAAGAACGGGCGCTGTCAGAATGAATGTGTGAAAGAACCCTAAACATATTAAACAATCTCAAAAAATAAACACCACTGGGTATACAAACATGTCAGGCACAAGCTCAAGGTGAAATGTTCTAACATTTAAATATGACATAGGACATAAAATATGACGCAACGTAACTTTAAAAAATAGGTATAGTGATCAATTCCTCAACGGGAACATATCAACCTTTCACTATCTAGATATAGATTGCATTTCGACACCAATAAACGATCTCCTTACAGGAAGATGTATCCAAATAATTCCTCTCTCTGACTTGAATTGACTTTGAATAAGCCTAATTAAATAACATCGGGTCTTTAGACTTAAATAACAACCCGCACGTATTTTAAAATAAAAACAAAATGAAAACAAAATTAATTATTTTAGCAAGTTATTTAAAGATCATTAAAATCAGGAAAGATCATTAAACAGAGTGCATGCATTCGTGAGTAATTTATTAGTCGAGTTAAGGCACGTCAAGCCTAACTTAAGCCAGACTAAGTTATCCCCATTGAACAAGACAGGACCTCGCAAGCAAAATGACAATTCCTATATAATTCTTTTAGAGACATACCTGGAGTAACGAAGTTTGCAGAATTATCTTCTGTGTTGATATATTCCTTCTTTCTTATATATATCCCCTATTGCGTAAATCAACAATCATTTTCTTGATATCATTTAAACGAATCCTGGTTATTTTTACATTTCGAGTTAAACATATTGAACAAAAGCCAGGACAATAATACTTCGGCATACACGGCTATAATGATTCATCCAAATTATTTGAAGAGAATATATAATCAGAAAGAAATATGTTTGACACACATATACACAATTAATAATTCTAATGTTGGTAAGCTCCTCTCAAGTAAAACATCTATGTTAGCTTTGGAAAAAATATAAATTAGCTTCACCATGCTGATATAAATATTCAGCAATACCGTAAGCATTGTTTGAAGCGTCGTCAAGGGAATAACCACCACAATAGACCATTTGTTGAAAAAGGGTTTCTAATATTAATTAATTCTTGATAAAGACCATTATAAGAGACTAAAATATAATGAGGTTTGTTCTGGTACCAGCAAATTCCTAAATTCCATACATTTCTCAGAATTGTTCGATCTTTATTAGTGTTGGGTAATGCTAAATCTATCGTCTCAAAGAATGAGAAATTCACGGGCAAGATGTCACGTTCAGAAGAGGCATTCCATTTCAGGCTGCTGGAAATTTGGAAATATTTCCAATTTAAACAGAAATGAAGATCCTCATTGTAATTATGACTGTATCAAAATCCTTAAATTATTCTTCTTATAAAGAGTCCGGTGAAAGAAACGTTGATTCCATGATGGTGAAAATTTGAATATATTTTCAATTTTGACAAATATAACAGAAATCCCCATTGTACTTATTAAATAATATGCAAGCGAAAAACCATATAGATTAAAATGACAGAATTCTTCCTAATTGCTAATGAATTCAGTCATTATTATTATTTTTATTTCTTTTTTTTACTCACTAGAAGTTCTTTGGCAAATTATCATCAGAGATCACTCGTTAGCAATAATCTCTGGTGTTCTCTGGAGTCTGAATAACAGCAAGCTTTACCGGATTTCCAGTGTTCTCCACTTCTCTAGATAACCATTGCAGATGATTCATGTTATCACAATATCCGCTTACCTTGGATTTCTCGCTGACAATAGCCATTGGTATTCCCTTGGGTTTGAGTGACAAAAACCCTCCCCGGTCAAATCTAGATAGTGCTTTTCTTCCTTGGTTTTACTGACTCTTTGGTGTAATGCCATCTGATGTAGATGCTCCACCACCATTGTTGTTATCGTTGATGATGATTTGTCTGACGTGGAAACTGAGATGACTGACACATTTTTGATTTCAGGTTCAAATGAACAGTTACAGCAAGCATGAGAATACACCCTACTAAAGCTTGATTGTCACGGCTGCTGCATTTCAAAAATGCAATCTAGACATGACACTTTAGAAGAATGATATGCAATAAAGTTGTGTTTTAAACTATATCGCATGAATTGAGCGAGGAATGATGAAAGGTGTGGGAGGAGTAAGGAAGTCAGAACACCAGAGTTGATTGGTCAAATGCAGAATTTCATGGATAAGGACGTTTGTGTCTCTATAGAGACAGTGAGCGCACAATTTGATATCAGTGTGGGAACTGTACACACAATTATCTATAAGGAACTGAAGATGCAGAAAATTTGTACAAAGTTTTTTAAGAAGGATGCTCAGAGAAGATCAAACAACAAGATGTTATCCTGACCAAGATTGGCATCAAGACAGTTCCTCTACCCCCTATAATTCAGCCCTTGCTCCCGGTGGCATTGGGTTATTTCCTAAGCTCAAGGAAAACCCTAGAGGCTGTCGTTATGACACAATTGAGGAGATGAAAGAGGCTGTGATGAGTGCCATTGATACTCATACAAGAGGATTTCCAGGGTGGGTTCCAGAAGTTGTTGGAATGTTGCAACAAGGCCGTTGCGGCCGGAGGAGATTACTTTGACAGAAACTAGAGTTGTATGTGTGTACACTCACTAAAAGTACTCATACAAAAGTCTGGAAATTTGTTTAAGTCACTTCGTATATATATATATATATATATATATATATATATATATATATATATATATATATATATATATATACAAACCTTTTTTAACATAATCAATCTGCTGTTTCTATGTGATTATATTTATGCAACACTATGTTTTTAATTGATGGTGGGAATACTTCAATATATATTTGAGGGAAATACTCGGTAATATTTTTTGTTTGTCTTTAAATATTAATATGCAAAAATGTATTGTCAACAGTAACGATAATAAATCAATAATTCGTAAGCATGTTGTTCATGTTTGTTAAACACATGGAGATCAAAAAGGTACTTGGGGTATTTTTTGCTGGCAAGATAGTTAATTGAGATGATAGATGTGGGAGCTTAAATGAATTCAACTCCAAAGATACAAGGTATTCAGAATATAGCAGGTGTTTGATTGAGGATATTTGCTTGGTTCTACATTTTTCAGTGGTTTTGAGGTGGTCAATGTTCTCAGTGAGGTAGGGTGTCTATACTAATGATGTGAATTTATGGGGGCTGAATTGCAAAGTGATTGCTGTGAAACTATGATTTTTGTACTTATCTGTGAAACGACAGGTCTGATCTTTTTAGTGTAAGACTTGGAGGAATGCTATGTAAAGTAAAGATTTGAAATTGTATTCTCTGAAAAACCAAAATGATGATCATTGATTGTAGTGTTAGAAAGCCCCCAAAAGAGAAAGGCTCAGTTTTTGGAAATCAATTCAATCTTTTCTGTTACTTGTAAGCATTGGGTACATAAGAAGTACTGCTGGAATTGAACCGTCAAGTGATTCAAACAGTTGCTAAAAATAAAATGGCTTTGATTGCTACCTTTTTTACTTTCTCTGCTTTGATGAGATTCGCTCTCTTAAGTCAGTTTTCACAGAAAACTCAAAATATTTTCCAACCAATGGAAACCGTGTATGTGAAAACGGTACGCCAGTGTGAACGTAGAAACTCCTATAAGAACGGGTCGAAAAAATCAGTTTTCACCAGACTTCACCAGCCGCACCTAAAGGCCTCTAAGAATGTTGCATGACTACACTGCCTGATGTTGTTTTGGGACTGAGGGAGGCAAGTTGCAAATGAAAAGGGCTCAATGACTTGTATATCAGCCTAATTCATCTCGCACTCTCATTCCTACATGCTAACAGGAGTCAGGTGAACAGAAACAAATGACTACTCACATCTTTACATGCATTTAAAGAACAAGTTAAACAAACTCAACATACCAACATACACAATACTATGCTGCCAAACACTTATCATAATCATCGACGGTCACTCGTGTCCGAGTAAGACTCTCCTCCGTTGTAGCTTATGTGGGTCCTCAAGTGAGCATATATCCCAATCCTATACCCAATTCTTCTTGTGCAATTTGGGCAGATAAAGGTAGCGGTGGTGGGGTTGAGTTGGGTGTGTCTGGTTGATAATCTGTCGTTTCTGTGCTTGCGTTTATCCTCAGCAGCTTGATTTAGGTCACTGCTATAAAGCGCAGCATCTTCATGGACAGCGCTCCTCCATGCCAACCTGCTCCCAGCCACGTCCTCCTCTGTCTCAAGGTCCATGTGAAACCACTTTAAATTTACTTTGATGTTGTCTGTATATCTCATATTTTGGTCACCCTGTGCACGCTTTCCCTCAACAAGCTGAGAGTAGAAAATCTGTTTTGGGAGGCGGAGATCCGGCATTCGGACAGCATGACCAGTCCATTTGAGCTGGCGTTGAGCAACAGTAGCGGTGATAGTAGGAATGTCAGCCTCACTCAGGACGCTGGTGTTGGTGCGTCGGTCCTTCCAACTGATTCTGAGGATTATTCGGAGGCATCTTTGGTGGTGCATCTCCAGGGTTTTTACGTGTCTCCCGTATGTGGTCCAGGTCTCCGATCCAATGAGAAGAGTGGGCAGCAATACAGCTTTGCACACCATGATTTTGGTCTTTGCCAGAAAGTCACGGTTCTCAAATACTCTCTTCCTTAGCCTTGGGAAAGCCCTACTGGCACAGGTGAGACGGTGTTTATTTTATCATCTATGTTGGCTTTTGATAATAGGATGCTGCCTAGGTATGGGAAGTGGTCCACATTTACCAGTCTAGCGTTGTCGATGGAGTGTTTTGGGGTGAGACTGGAGTACAGTTTGGTGGTGATTGATGGAGGATTTGAGTTTTTTTTTATATTGATTGTTAGTCCTAGCTGCTTGTACGCCCTCGTGAAGGCAACCAGTGTACACTGTAGATCCTTTTCTGAGAGGGTTACAAGGGCATTATCGTCTGCATACTGTAGCTCCATAATTTATATGGTGTTTGTTCGACCTTTGGTCCTGAATCTGTTGATGTTAAAAATGTCCCACTCAGTTCTGTACATAATCCGAACTCCACGGGGAAGATGTTTGCCCGTGAGATGGAGGATAGCAGTAATGAATATGGAGAACAGGGTTGGGGCGATGCCAAATCCCTGTTTCACTCCTGTGTCAACCCTGAAGGGCTCTTTTTTATCTCCACTACTACTGAGGACTGTAGGTGACATATTGTCATGTAGCAGTCTCAGTACCTGAATGTACATCTCTGGACATCCAAACCTTGCAAGAACCAGCCAAATGGCATGACGGTTCATCGAGTCAAAGGATGTAGTGAGGTCTACAAAAGCCATGTATAATAGTAAATTTTGCTCCCTGCACTTTTCTGGGAGTTGACGAGCAGTGAAGATCATGCCCATCGTGCCTCTATCCGGGCGAAAGCCATTGTGGGACTCGGTAAGGGTGGTTTATTCAAGGGGTATAAGCCTGTTGGCCAAAACCCGAGATAGGTTTTTCCCTGTGGTAGAGAGGAGAGAAATGCCCCGGTAGTTCCCACAGTTTGTTTTGTCTCCCTTATTAAATATGGAGACAACTAGGGCATCTCCATTTTGTGCAGGGATTTTCTCTTGTTCCCATAGTTTGAGAAGCAGGGCATGGATGTGTCTGAACAGATCAGGTCCGCCTTTCCTCAGGACTTCTGCTGGAATGCCGTCAGAACCAGCCGCCTTGTTGTTTTTCATCTTCCTAATTGCATCCCGCACCTCTTCCAGACTGGGTAGTTCTCCTATGTCCTCAATTATGGGCTGTTAAGGGAGTTTTTCAAGGGCCTATATCTCTGGAGAAGTGCCCCTGTTCAGAAGATCCTCGTAGTGGTCTTCTCATCTACTTGTTATTACTCCCTTTCCTTTCAGAAGCGTGAGACCGAAGGGGGGTCACAGAACGGTAGCCGGGGCCGTATACCACTTTTGTGGCTTCAAAGAATCATCTGGTGTCCCCAGAGTTTGCAAAATGCTGGATCTCCTGAGCCTTCTTAATCCACCAGAGGTTCTTCAGCTTCCTGACTGTCGATTAGACAGCCGCTTTCTTTTAACCTTGCAATTGATGTTATTCTGCCAGGTGATAAAACACTTATATACTTATCGTGGCCTTGTCGTGGTGGGGAATCTTGTGATTTCCGATGAACCTGAGAGCGATGCCGTCAGGAGCCCAGGCTCCTGGTAGGGCCACCCATGTCGGTAAGGTTAAAGGGGAGGATCCAGACAAAGAGTGATCTAAAAGACCTCAACGGCTGATGCGGCGGATGATGACAATAATGACACCACGACACTGAAGGCGGATGAAGGCTTCAACAGAAGAAGGTATCAATGCAATTTGAATCAGGCCCTCCTCTGCCAAGGGGCCGTGTGGTGGCTGCAGGCGCATCATTTCCCCCCCCCCCCACGCAGGCGTCCTCCCGAAAGGGAACACATCCTACTCTACATCATGGATGAAAAAGTCTTGTAACAGTTTTAGTCATTAAGCTCCCGGACTGAGACACAGAGACCTCTCCCTTAATTGCCGGATAGAAAAAGTCCTTTGGCGCAGGACAGTGCAGTCTGGCAGCTCCTATCTACAACCTGGCACATAGGCGGTGGGAGCCAGATTCAGTCGCTAACCTCACGGACCCAGGCAGAAAGAGTTTTTCGGCAGCTGCTTCCATGACTGAGCAGCCCTGTTTAGGATCCACTCTGCTAACCCCAGTAGGGAGGGAGTTTAGAAAAGGTACCCCATAAAATAGCCTGCCTAAAAAAAACCCTGTGTGGACTACCGCATCCAGAGGGATCACCACCACGCGGTCGGAAAAAGAAAGAAAACGTACGCCTACATTTTGGAATGTGAGGATCCTCATGGAAAACAAAACAAGTGATCGACCCGAAAGAAGAACTGTCATTATCTCAAGAGAGCTAAGGAGGTTCCAGATTGACCTACCTCTCTGTAACCCGACTGGCTGACAACGGGCATCTGAGGGAGGAGAAAGGCGGGTACACCTTCTTTTGGAAAGGAAGACCTGCAGAAGAGCCACGTATCCATGGCGTGGGCTTTGCTATAAAGAACAGCCTCATCCGCCATCTCAATGAGCCCCCTGCGGGCATCAACGAACGCCTAATGAACATGCGCCTGATGCGTGCGGGCAGCCAAATGACCACTGTTATTAGTGCGTATACTCTAACGCTTGATGCATATGATGAAATAAAGGAGACCTTTTATGCTGACCTTGACACCATTCTATACGGGGTCTCCAAGGGGGAAAAGATAATCCCACTTGGAGACTTCAATGCCAGAGTAGGACGAGACCGTCAGCACTGGAGAGAGACGCTTGGAAAAGAGGGGGTTGGGAATACTAACTCAAATGGTACACTCCTACTGACAAAGTGCTCAGAACATAACCTGATCATCACGACCACACATTTCCGACAAAATGGATGCACCCTCGAAATAAAATCATGTCATTGTCCGTGCCAAAGACCGCTGTGATGTGCTGAACACCAGGGCAATGACCAGTACAGACAATTGTTGAACCGACCGCCGTCTTATTTGCTCCATTATGCCTATCAATTTAATGCGGAAGCAAAGGATGCAAAAAAGACAGAGCCGACCAAAGCTCAACATCGTGCAGCTGGGCGATATCACCAACCAACAAAACCCCAAGGCGGCTCTTAGCGCGGACCTGCCCAAACAGTATCCGCATGACGCTGAAGAGCAATGGGACAAGCTGTCCTCTGACATCATGGACTCCAGTATAAACATCCCAGGACAGAAAAAGCGGAAACATCAGGATTGGTACGATGAAAACGATACCGAAATCCAACAGCTTATAGATATCAAGAGGCGAACTTTCATTCTGCCAGGTGATAAAACACTTATATACTTATATTACATGCACACACATTATTTAATCTATGAAAATGTTAAAGGCCCCCAAGAACGTTGCCCCCAAGAACGTTGCTTAACACTCTTCCTCCATACTTCTTTGGACTAAGGGAGGCAAATCGCAAAAGAACTCAATAACTCACATACCAGCATCTTTTGTCTCACACGCACATTCCTACACACTAACTAAGTGAGGCGTACAGAAATGGATTACTACTTACTGCTATGTATGCTGTGACAAGGATAGCCAACATTTAAGCCATATAAGATCCATAGCTGGAGAGTATTGGAAAAGACCTTCCTGAGTGATGCCAAGACAATTTGGTTGAAGTAATTATTTAACAATATTTTCAGAATTCAATAAAATCAAGTTGAAAATATTTATGTGACATAAAGAAATCCAATCGATTTTATTTCAAAATAGATTTATTTTACATCTATCTAGGAGATGGTAAGAATCAACAGTGATATCATGCCTTAAATTAAATGATAAATTGTGCTAGGATGTTCAGCCTTTTCCAAAATTGGCAATATCATGAAGAGTAGAATGTCCACTATGAGGATAAAACTGAAGTGTTCAATGAATGCATCACCCTTGTTATGACATGTGGTAGTGAAATATGGGCACTTAATAATGCAGCAAAAGAAAAGCAAGGAGTGGAGCAATGCAAAATAGAACTAATTGAAAGCAAACAATCTGGTCCCCTCTAACTGCCACTAAAACCAATACATTACACACACGCCTTAGTAGTGGAATCTTAGCCTCAAACTCCTAAGTTTCACATGCTAACAGCCTAACAGTCATCACTAAACATCTATACATTTCTACCTCTGACATGCATTAGTGTTCATTCCTATCCAGTTTTGTACTTACCAGCCAAAGTATGCAGTCGGATGACAAGCGATTTTCATTACATAACAATTGCCTCTTCCTAGATGTGTTTTGCAACAAAGAATACTAAACCAAATCCGATACTCCCTGTCATGCAAAACTCTCGATGACTTAAATGAAAACTGAAAGTATTTCCCCCTCAATAGTAGAAACACATGCACAACTTCTATTTGCATCTACTGAAAACTTGCCCAAATATAATATACGCATTGACGTAAAATGTACCTCCAGTTTAACCCTGAGTGTACTGCACCTACACCTTGACCTTCGTAAACCTAAATATACAGTGACTGGGAAAATTATTTAGTTCAATTCATAATACCTACTCAAACTATAACGTTATCCTGAACCTAAACTAACATAACGTTAAAAAAATGGAAAAACCTAAAGTAAAAATCTTAATCCGAAGTAACGCTTTTCTAACAAGACTCCCCACAAAACTGCTTCCACTGCATGCCCCTAAATCACTTTGAGGAGTGTAACTATTCATGAACCTATTCATATACCTCTATAAAATAACCCTTTAACATTAACTAACCACGCAGGGTCGCAGAAATACCTGTCGCTGAGTAAACCCTCTCAGGGCTGATGAACCAAGTAGATCTTTCCAGATCACCCGTCTAGGAGAACGAAAACTCTGAAACTAAACCAAAGGGGAGGGAGGCTTCCTCAGTCCTGGATGAACACCTTCCTAGAGCGGGGGACTCAAACAAATTACTGGTCTGCAAACCTAAATTGCGTAAGTAGTAGATAGGTTCTGTCTATCGCCGGCTTCCATACTCCTTCTTTGCCTATTAGTCAGGAAAAGATACACTATCACAAGTGAATCAGCAAAACACTTAGGGGTTTATCTTGTTTCTTATCTAGGGCATTGAATGCCGTTTCACCACTCTCGACACATCCCACCCATCAAAACTGGGCTTTTGGGTGTGCTTGAGTACCACACATACCTGTGCAATTAGGTTGGGGTGTCTTCTTCTGATGGGCTGAGGGTACCGGATATACAGTTTCTGGCTGCTGTTTCTGACTGGTAGTACAGGTGCCCTAACTCTTTTGTAACACATAGTGACGCTGCTCCATCAACAGTTGTAGAATATCGGGATATCTGTAGTGCCATGTCACGCATGGAAAGGGATACTGCACCCATCCGCGATGGGCTTTCCTGAGGCCATACTCCTAGTTGAAGAAATGTCAGTTAATGGTGTACTTGTGTTGCATGTCTGATGCCCTGCATAACATCTTGTTCAGCTCAGCCTCACCGAACTGAAACTCTTTAAAACCCTGATGTCAGTACAATAAAAAAAATAAGCTTAAACCAGGCCTTGAGGCTTGCATACACTAACATCCGTGGGCTTAAAACTAATTTAAATGATGTTGAAGCATTTCTCCTAAAAAAAAAGCCCGGATATATTAGAACTAAGCGAGAATAACCTACACTCCACCGTCCCCTCTAACTACTTTAAGATGCCTGGCTATCTACCACTCTGCCGTAAGGACTCTGACAGACATATGCACGGACTTGGAGTCAACATTCATAACACCCTCCCCGTGACTAGAGAAAGAAACCTAGAAACGTACGATCAAGCCGTTATGTGCTTTAGACTTAACATACAACACAACATTAGCTACTTTTATTTTCTCTACCGCTCTCCCTCGACCCAGGACTGCACCAAAATAAACAAAGTCTCTGACAGCATAGACACATCACTCTCCCTCGACATTAGCGCACAAGTACGTGTATTTGGTGACTTTAGTGTTCACTACACAAAGTGGCTTGGATTCTCTACTCACACAGATGCAGCGTGAAGCACAACACATAGTTTTGCTATATCTCACTCCCTATCACAAATGGCTACGTTTCCAAACCGTTTCCCTGATCAGCAAGAACAACAAAGAATTACTTCTAGAACTGTTTCTAACTACAGTTCCAAAGGATTGTACAACAAATGCTGAAAACCCACTCGGGAACTCTGACCATGTAGTGATAATTGTAGAAATCACCCTAAATTCTCGACCCAAAACTGAAGAGGCCGTCCTCAAAACAACGAGATATTATAAAAAAGGTTGACTGGGAAGACATCAGAGATGTAATCAGAGATGGCCCATGGGGAAATATTGTTCTCTTCCTCTTGTGTGTGCGCAAATGAGACCACTGAATGGTTCAAAACAGCAATGGAAGCACATGTTCCCATGCGGAAATTTTATAGCAAGCCCACCTCTCCCCAATGGTGTACTTCGATTTGTGCAACTACCATTGCTCAAAGGCAGCATGCATACCGCAGATGTAACCTCCATAAGTCCAGTTCAAACAGACAGAAGTATATAGAAGCTAGCAATAACGTTAAGAAAGAAATAGCGACAGCTAAGAGAGAATTCACTGAAACTAATAGAAAAAGCATCGAAGCACAAAAATTAAGACAATCTTGACTTCTGGAAAGTCTACAATAGTGTAGTAAATAATGGGCAATCAACAATTCCCCCACTAAACAATAATAACGACGTTGTTTGCTCAGCAACCGGCAAGGCTAATATGCTTGCCAGTCGGTTTGCCTCAAAGTCCACATTGGACCCTTCCAACCACCCCCTGCCTGACTTTCTTTTGCGGACAGACGCCACGCTAGACGATCTAAAAATAGCCCCTGCTCAGGTGCACGCTATCATAAACACCTTGACACTTCAAAAGCACGTGAACTTTATCTCATCCCAGCTGTGCTATTAAAAAATTGCTCAGCCGAAGTAGCTCCAGTATTCTCCAAACTCTAAAACAAATGCCTTAATGAATCATGCTTTCCGGGCTCTTGGAAAACTGCTTCTGTGGTAGCAGTATTCAAGAATTCTGGCGAAAGAACTGACCCATCAAATTATCCTCCCACTTTTCGCCAAAATATTTGAGACCATGATTAACCATGCTCTAGTCACGCACCTTACAGATGCCACATTTCTGACAAACAATATAGATTAAGACAAGCCCGTTCCACAGCTGAAATCCTCACTGTAATCTCCGAAGGTATATACCATTCACTGGACAAAGCTGAGGAGGTAAAAGCGGTAGCTATATATATATATATATATATATATATATATGTATATATATATATATATATATATATATAAGGCTTTTGACAGGGTATTGCACAAGGGTCTCCTCAGGGAAATTAAATCATACGGCCTCACTGGTAGAATACTTAAATTATTAAATCCTTCTTAGATAAGTGAAAGCTTCAGGTTGTCCTCGAGGGTTGTACATCCAAACAGTGTGATATAAATGCGGGAGTGTCTCATGGGTCTATACTTGAACCTCTATTGTTACTAATATTTATTAATGATCTCCCCGACAAAACTGCCTCTGAGATGGGTATATTTGCTGATGACACCACACTCTATAACAGGCATGAAAGGAAAACAAATGAACACATATCTAAAGAAATGGCAAAAACACTAGAGGATGAGCTCCAATATGTAGTGGAATAGGGGCATTAATGGAAGGTCACATTCAATGCTGCCAAGAATAAACTGGTTTCCTTCAATAATTACAAGATACATTATCTGCCACCAATAGCAATGGCCAGTGACTCCCTATCTGAGAGTACATCTTTCAAACTGCTTGGCCTAACGGTCACAGGAAACATGAGTTTGTACAATTATATATATACTGCGAAAAATTGCCAGGGCCGCTGCGAAAAACGTAGGCACTCTCTACCGTGCTAGAAAACCACTGACACCGGAAGTACCCTGTACCTCTATAAGGCTACCGTTCGCCCATGTATGGAGTGTTGCTATCACATTTGAGCTGGTGCATCTGCTACTAGTCTTTCGCTCCTAGACAAGGTTCAAAAGAGAGTCGCCAATCTGATAGGGCCAGATCGGGCATCTAAGCTTCAGCCTTGTTGCCTTCGATGAAATGCTGCATCGCTCTGCCTGTTCTACGAGTATTTTGATAGTGAATGCTCTGACGAAGTGCAGACACTTGTGCCCCCACGACGTAGACACCCTCGACAAACCCGACAGGCGGCTAAATCCCACCCCAACACAGTAGAGATCCCTAGATTAAAAAGATCTGTCTACTCCATAGTTTCTTCCCCAGAACCCCTAGATTCTTGAATTCCATTCCAGGTCCCTGCTTCCCTAACTGTACTGACATGCAGAAGTTCAAGTGTAACGTTAACCGACATCATGCTGCCCAAATCCCAACATAGTGCCCAGTAGTTGCTGCCCCTGATATCCTCTGATAGTAGCCCCCCTACACCAAAGTGGCAATGTGCCTTTTTTTGGGGTGAAAATGTAATAGAAATAAATACATAAATAAAAACTATGGACGAACTATAATTCATTTTCACAGAACCTAAAGGTAACCAAGATCTTTCCATACATATTTCCATGTAAGGAGTAATTGTAATGTTTTATACGCTGCAAAAACTGTTCTCTATTACTGAGGACAGTTTTTTCAGGGACAAAACTCTTTCCTGCATAAATGCTACAGCGTCTAAATACAACTGTATAAATTGTGCCGATGACTGGTGAATTTTCACTAAGTTGTCAACGTAAAAACAGCTTTACAAGGACCCGATTTCTATTTCTCCACGTGATACTTTTGTAGACAATGTATGACGAGCCGTCCACTAACTAGTTCCGTCGAGTCAGAACTTGGCAGGCCCCATGACACGTGTTCCATAAGGGTGGCTAAATGGAACGAAATCTGCGACGGAGCCTGTACCTCTGATCTGTGCTGCAAAGAGTTACACAATGACTAGTAGTCCGATCATGGAACTGCATAAAAGCAGTGGGCATCCAGGCATCCGACGTACAGCTTATTTCGTTCGGCGGGTTTGCCCTACAATTACCAAAGCTGATGTGAGGTCAGCTACAGAGAATGTGAGAAATGTCAGACTATTGATCCCTCCCAGTTAATTGGACGCCAGGATAATTGGCGGTAAAATTTTATTGTCAAAAGCTGGGAATGGATATAACACAAACATTTCCTGGCGCTCACCGAATGCGGTCCAGCGCGTTTTACAATTTGGCGGATGGTGTAACAGCAGGACTCCGGACACATTATTCAGCATCTTGAGCAGATATTTTTGGAGCTTGGCCCATCGGAGGAACTGCTTACTGGCAACGACACTGTATTTACCAGTAAGGACTTCAAGGAGTTTTCCGCTGGTTGGGGAGTATGTCTGCGGTTTAGGTGTGAACATGTGCCTGCAGGTAATGGCATTGCAGAACGATGACACCGCAGTATTAAGCGGATTGCAGCTAGAACGAGATGTACTGTTCAGGAAGCAGTGCATTGGTACAATGTAACGCCTAAGGACGATGCATCATCATGTATTGCACCTGTCAACGGGATCTATAGATATGAAGTTAGGGTGAAGAACATCGACCCACTGTCCACATTACCAGCCTCTGCACAAACCCAATACAGTGTGGGTGACCCTATATGAGTAAAACCGCCAGGTTATCGATGCACATCCAAGTTCAAAGAAAGAACAGTAACGGAAGTGATCAGCCCGCAAGCCATTGTTGTTGATGGTGTCCCGCGCCCTGGAAAGAATATACCACCTCGGACGTATGTCGGTTAATGCAGATGATGAGATTTCATATGACACTGCATGTATTACACTGTCTGGCCGACAACCAATCCAAAATGGAGAATCCTCTGAAAACCGACCAGATGTCATTCAACCTGGCAGAGAAGATGAAACTTCAGATGATATTGAGGGTATGACACTGCCCACTGACAACGCAGAATGGAAAGACCCTAGAACAACCCTTGCGGCTAAGTACATTTACCAGTGCGACCTTGCACATGCTGCGATCAGGGATCAGGGAGGTGTTTAGACAATGCATGACGAGCCGTTCACTGTCGTGTAACATGCACGAATGACACTGCGCCTGCGTGCTAGGACGGGAAATCCGGTTGGTTCTGATTTGCATGAGTTGGAGCCCCCGGGGTGATAAAAGACGTTGGACTTTTCTGTATGCGCGGCATTCTTTCATTTGCTTGGTGAAAGATATTTCGTGCTGTTCGTCTCAGTTACGCTAATCGAGGACAGGAAGAAAGAGACAGCGAGAACTGCAAATAGAAAATACTGATTCAACTTTACAATCTATTTTGTAATAAATTTGCTAGATACAAACCCAAAGACGGGTCTCGTGTCTCTAGAACCCACTAGTCTATTTTCTAAGCTCCAAAAAACAAAAAGCAAAACAAAAAAAAACAAAAAACAAACAGAAACTGGTTTTATCGAATTGATTTTTAGCTTAATCACCAGAAAAATATCTGCTAAAATGGCTAACCGACTAGTACTGGTATTAAGTATCAATTTGATTATATCCGAGTATATTTTTACTCCGGCATAAGTGTGGTCACTAAGAGATGCTTTCTGCCGCTTCCCGAAAAAAACAAATTGAAACAGCGCAAACCTTTGTTGCACACTGTAAGTCTTGTTTAAAAACTGGATTATATTCAAGATACACTGTCTTTTCAGATAATTTACGAGAAACACGATCTAAGGCTGAGATGGATATCTAATACTATGAGTTAGTTTCTCCTCGTCTCAGAGTTGACTTATGCGATAACAGTTGTCAACAAAGCTAATAGGAGAGCGAAAGTCTTGGATTTTCTTCTCAGCGTAGTCACTTAACTCGTTTCCTTGGATATCCAACGTCTATAATCGTATTAACGCTTATGTCACCAGGGCACTCTTCGTAACATTTCTACATTTCAGCACATTCTGATTTAGAGTCCACCTCAAAGTAAACATGTGCACTATCTCACTCCGCATGTTTATCGGGAACCTGGACCTAATTCAAAACCAATCCTTCTGTTTGAGGGGATAAAAAGGCAGTTATACTTCCGAACAAAATTTTCCCTGAGGGAATTCACAATCGTACCCCCATCTCTAAATCGGGTTGAATTCATAGGTCCTAGGAATGTAATCACATCAACTCTCGATAGGTCATGGACGGACAAAGTGTTTTCGTTCAACGTAAAAATGCCAGGTGAGCCAACCTTATAAGTTGATCTGATTAAACAAAAACAAAATTAATATTAAATTCAGCGGATCAGATTCATCTTTAATCAGCTTGAAAACAGTAAATAATCAAAATTGTTGTTGAGTAATTTTATTTAATTAACTCTGAGTAAAATCTAATATATTCGGCAATTAATTATGCATTTTTTTTATTAATATCAACCGATCATCAAGGTTGCCTATTTTAATGATCACTGAATTAGCAATTACTATTATGATGCATGACCTTTTCTCCTTGATAGAACCGTTGACGTTTTTCTTCGGTTGCATTAACAAATAATATCTAAATTTTACAATGTAGGTTTTATTATTAATTTTTAATATTTTGTTGTCTTACACATTGTCTTTTTTTATTTGGATTAAAGAGGATAAATTTAAACATTGACATTCTTAAAAATCCAAATATTTATTAAAAGGTAGTTATTAAATACATAATATAACTATGTATGAGGAAAAGCAGTTGCAAATTTAAGCTCATGCAAATATATTATATAGGCGATATATTTATAAATTACTAATTGTATCCGTGCGTCCAAATTTTCAGATGAAAAATGCACGCGAAATATATTCGAACATATATCGGATATTATTCGTACATATTCGTAATTGAAGGAATAGAAAACCAATCTCGCTATGAGTTTCACTTGATTTCTGTAGAAGAAAAAATAAATGTCCCCTACAAGGCTCGCGTAAAATAAAAAAAAATAGTCTATAGTTGCACAGTATCAAAAACCCAAAATCTAAATGAATTTCATAGCAACCATAACTCAAACACCCGATTAAATAATGAGACCAACTTTAACCAAGCTTCCAATCAAATACAGACCAGCCCACCATATAATATTCCAACACCTAATCTACCGGAAAATAATTACACTAAACAAGAGGCAATATATTTTGGTTCCACATCTGGCTTAATAAAACATAGAATTTCAACGCACAAATATCCATTTAAAAATCAATCCCTGTTAAACCAAACTATCCTATCCAAGCATATTTGGCGACTCAAAGATAACAATATTACTTTAAATTTGAAATGGAAAATAATAGATCTTACAAAGCATACAAGCCAGTAGATAAATTCTGTGCATTTTGTACAAAAGATACCCTAAAGTTTTTTTAAATATGTAGATATAAAAATAGAACCACCCTATTAAATTCCAGAGAAGAACTTATTTTCGCATGCAGTCATAAACGTTGGTTTAAGTTTAATAAATATAACCCACCTTAAATCATTAAAAATGCCACTTATTAATATTCAATATTAAAATTAAAATATAACTTGACATGATTATTAATAAATTTTTTTGATCATCAATATTATTGTTATTATTAATTGATCTGATATATCGACCATTATTATATATTATTAAAATATATTCTTAACCTTAACCTATGATATCTTTTTTAATTTCCATAAATAAATTATCACATATTGAATTCAATAATTTCAAAATAGACTATAATATATTGTTTGCTTGATTTATGATTCCTTAATAATAAATTAAGTAAAACATTAATTATCTCCCTTCCGTTGTTTAATTAAATAAATAAAATTATCTTCCAGTTTCTTTCTTCAGTTTTAAATTTAGCGTTTTAATCAAACGTATGCTAACCGATATAATATATTCCATTAGCGTTCTTTTGAAAGTTTATCATTTCATAAGTTGTAAAGCTACAAGAAACATTCATATGAATGTTTGACCTTAATTGCTGATTTCAAAAGGCGAAGAATTTAAAGGTAAATAATTATATATATATATATATATATATATATATATATGTACTGCCAACCTAGAAAACAGCTTTTTCTTCTCCCTTTGTCAGAAAAATCACTCATTAAAAAATGAGGACTGAAGGACAAATAAGAAGAAGCGAGAGTAACAGGAGCGTTTTCTACTCTCCATTAAAAAAATATTAAGTATTCTACTTAATAAAAGTCCGACAGACGTGTTTAAGGGAAAATATGGTGATAGATTCCCCTTTCACGAACTAAGAATGAGTACAAATTCGTAATCTATTTTTGCAATCAACTTGGTAGATAAATAAACATTTATGGATGAGAAAAAAAAAGCTTGATCATGAAGGATTGGCGAGGGGGCACCAGAGGTTGGAGATCGGACGGGCAACTGCCACGGAAATAACGATAAAACAAATACAGGCTCGCAACGTCTCTTCTGTGGGAGAGAGGTTGTAGGGAAGAGAAGAGAGCATCACCCATTAAGCAACGAAGTCTATTTTGTACTTTGTCAAGGCAGGATATGCTGTTTTTTGAAGCTCCATCCCAAATGTGGCAGCAGTACTCCATCTCTGGGCGTAATTGGCTTTTATACAGATAGAGAATTGCATCAGTAGTGAGATATCTTTCGGAGCGGTGGAAGGATCCCACCGTTTTCCCAGCGGCCCGGCCAACTTGATATGCGCGTTCCATTTCAGATCAGGAGTAAAGGTCAAACCAGGAGCTTGTCCCGAAGACGAGAGCCACCAATTTCAATTGATGCTAGATGAGGAACAGAACCTTGATGATGAAAAGTTAGGAGCTTGGTTTAAAATGCATTAAAAGTAGCCAGCCATCTCTTCCCCACTGAACCACGCACTTAAGCTCAGAGGAGAGGGAATCAGAGAGAGCTTAGTTTTTTAAGGACTTTGATGTGTTGCTGTGGATGGTCATGTCATCAGCAATAATGCCAAGAAATGATTAAAATGTGGGTCTTGGGAGATCATTGATGTAGATCAGGAAGAGAGTTGAGCGAAGAATGGGCCCCTGGGGGACTCCAGCATTAATGCTGTGGACCTCCCTTGACCAGTAAATGCGTACAATACAAACAAAACATGGGTTCTAAGTTATGAGGTTACATATTTTATTTATTGATAATTTCTTTTTTCGCTGTTATTTTTAATATCCATTTTACTTGTTGTGTGCATAATAACTAACTATTTACGATTCTTCCTTAACTAACAATTGAACTCTGTTTGACTGCGATGATGACGCCGACGACGACACGTTCTCCTTACCACATACAAACAAACTTCTTTTCTCAGGATTAGTTACTTACGTCATGCGCTTTCAGATTCATTCTAATAGCAGCGAAAAAATTATTCGGACAGATTTGCATAGAATGAATTAATTAAAAACAAAGTACAACAATAACACGCTTATCCATCACACCCAGTAGGCAAAATATTTATTGATTGTTTTTGTTTTTGTTTTTTTTGCACCCCTTATATTGCCCTTTTTTCTTTTCCTATTTCGGGTACGTATTTACATGATAAGAACTATTTCCATTTCGTTATCCTTCTCAATAAGCAAACACTTTTACTTCTTTAACTTTGACGACGACGACGACGACGACGACCACCACCACCACCACCACCACCACAACCACAGGTTGTCATCATTACACATCAAACAAACATCGGTTCTCAGGATTAGTACTTATTAACAGAATCTGTCTCATATATATATATATATATATATATATATATATATATATATATATATATATATATATATATATATATATATATCTTTATATATATATATATATATATATATATATATATATATATATATATATTGCATTTTCCTCATCGCGATATATAATAAGAATTTAGTTTCCATTTTTCCACCAACTCCGCATTTATTTCGATGCTTCTTAGGTTTGTTTATCATCTTTTATCTTCCTTTTCATTGCTATTTCTAATAAATGCATACATTTGTCGGTTTAGCCCTTCATTGGTTTCCTGGACCGCAGCTAATGCAAGCAGGCGAAGACCGAGAAATCTTTGCCGTAGTATTTTATTTACAACATTTCTTATGCCAACCCCTGCAGTTTTTCATTAACCTAAATTGAGGGGATTACAGATCTAATCGAAAATAAGAAATAAAAATTAACTCATTCCTAGAGATAGAGAAAGTGGGAAAGACAGTAAGTACGTACCTGGATTCACTTCCAGGTTGCACTGCTATCATTCACGGCTGAGGATTACGCGTTTCAATTTTATTAAAAGGATTAATTTAAAAAAAAAAAAACAGAAAACAACTTACAGCGTCAAGTAAAATTAAATATTAAGAAAAGCAAGAATATTAAGAAGTTATGGAAAAGACGGAAAATCTATACGACGTACAATGTACCCAAATAAATAACGGGGAAAAATAGCAATATTTTGGACATAAAGTGAACATATCTATTTGGCAAGGAATCTTTCAGCAGGAGCCTTAGAAAGCTTTTAAACAACATTATAGATAAAAGGTTAGAGTGGATAAAATTTACAAGAGATACGCAAATAGCTTGATAAAGAAGCTTAAGAGGAGCTTTTTAAACGATATTCGGACTGAATGGCATACGAAAACGTAATTAGGGCACAACTCGAAGAGAACCATGGGGAAATCTTTAAGTCATGCATTGCAGGCGATGAAGTTACGAGTTTGGAAGTATTCACTTGACACGTTTTATAGTTTTAGCATACACAGTGCTCGTAAAGACCTTCATACAATTCGATTTTTTTATTTACCTCGTAATATCTAAGGAACTACTAGCAGTGGATAAGCAGTGTAAGTATACCAGGAAGTTAGCGTTGATTAAAGATGAAAAGTTGAAAATAATTTTACATTTCCGTAAAGCCATTTAACGTTTTAACATAAAATTGAATTAAGTTTAGCGTCATCAACTTAGACTTCCAAAGAGATACGTTTTTCTTTGCCTGAGATCGCATGGTTTTCCTGGTATTGTTATATAGCTAAATGGAATAAAACACCCAGATCACATAAATAACAAATATATATGTATAGCGATGGTGAGGTAAATCTTAAGAAGTGAAAATGATCCTCTAGTATCAAACATTAAAAATAATTAAAGTAAATAATTTAGACACATGGGCATTTAGATAAGCAAAACTCGCAATTAAAAAGTAGCTCCTTATTTAAATATCACACTTCTATAATATTAGTTACATTGCGGCTTAGCCAGGAGAATATGATATCGACGTTTAAACTGAGGCATACGATAGTCACGGATAAACTCGACGTATAGACAAATGCTATACAGCGGCTATCACACGAGGATATAAATGTATCATATTTTATGAAAAATATAGATGAGATGCTTTATGCCTTTATCTATCCGGTAGTTATTCTGCCGCCACTGCTGGGCTCTTTGATGAAACATGCTACGACCAACATCATAACCGATTGAGACACCTGCTTTTTTTTTTCTTTTCTTTTCTTTTTGAGGAAGCACAGAAACAACGACGACATTATATTTTACAAAATATAAATGTATTTTAGTGGGGTCTGCATTACGTGTCTACATGCTTGTTCCTTCAGCCTGGTTCTAGGCTTCGAAGCACACCTGGTCACTTTCTCGTTGAAACTCAAACTCCTCAATGTAAATCTTCGTGACCTGTTGACCTGTCAGTTCCGTTACTTCATCAAAATAACACGTGCCCTAACGTGTTACTTCTGTCACGTACACAACTGTTAAAGGTAATTTTGTTAATTTTTAATTTAGGTAATTTCTGTCAAAATCGGCAGGGAAAACCTATGGCAACATTCCAGCATATGTTATAAACAATAAATAACACCTAATATAAACTATTTAACAATATAACTGGATAGATAGATAAATAGATATATAGACAGATAGAGGAATCGATAATAAATTGAACTTTTAACCATGATATATCTAACACATAAACACCAACTTAAATGCATAATTAAACAAGTGTAAATAAGAATACATTCTAGAAAAATATTATTATCCAGTAATGCAATTTTCGACAACAACTATTGAATAGTAAAGTGAAATTGCTCAGAGTTTATACTACAAAACACTGGAATACAACGAAGATAGGATAAAAATATCTAAGAAAAGAAGTCGAACAATGATATTGTTATGTACATTGTCAAATATAAACATTGGTGAATTTTTAGAAGAATGTTTTGGAAAAACACATCTTTGCAGAAAACGACCTGCACAACATTTTTAGTGGGAATATCTGTAAGGATTACTTATTCCTTCACAAAAAAATATGGATACTATAATAAGCTCCTCCAACCAGAATATGCAATGCATAGCTGTAAATAAAATGACAAATAATAGCGGTAATTATATTTTCCTATGTGAATAAATACTGAACATTAAGGTCAGATGGATAGCCTAAAAAGAAACCGTGCATTCTCTTAAGTACGCCAAATGACAAGAAAGTATTATTACAATTCTCGCTCAGAAATTCTGCACATATGTTCAAATGCCATCGAAATGTGAATGGGAGAATGGCACTATATCTACTGAGTCATGACTGAAAGTGTTAATGGCAGGTTAATATGGTAATGAGCAAATATAATGCAAACACAAATGAAATTAGACTCCGCATCCGAAAAAAAACGGGTATTTTTTTATTATCTATAATTTATCAAAGGACGAAGTAAAGGAAGGGAAAACTAAAAAGTCGTAATGATAATGAGAAAAGAAAAGCCAATTAAATTGAAGATTTTAGGGCACAATGCCATATTGCAGAGTTCACTTTTCCCATTCACTTTTCATTCATCATTCTTTTGTTTTCTTTTAATTTAGTGCCACCACTAAGACTCGACCCAGTCAAATCTTTAACATCTCGATAGATCATCAGTTTTCTGCGATAACTCTCCCCCGACGACATAGATACACACATCTGTAAGCAAGCAAAATGTTTACTCGAGTACCGGTGCGATCAAATCAGGCCGGCTGCTAACTATTTCCTTTAGGATATCGAATGTTTTTTTACATTAGTGCGGCCAGAAGTATTTGGTCCGTCTCTGAGTACGTGTGACAGAGGTGCTGCTATCCCAGGTTGTTTTAGTGCCCAACCATTCCCAAAAATCTTAAACTGTTGGTTTTCGTTGGCTATTTCTATTCTTCAATGTTGGTTGGCTATTTCTATTCTCCTATATATTTTATGATATCATAACTTTATCGTTTCGTCTTTCTCCTGATTTCGATGGATAACTTTTTAATGTTTGAAACTTATTTTTAACGTGTCGTTCCAAACAACTATACCGCTCACATACACAGCGACTGTGTGTTCCTGATAATCACTTGTTCAGCAGCTTTATAAAAGTTGTTTTAGAACTCTGTATCCCAGAATAGAGAAAATCTTGATATATTCTGTAGATCTAAGTTTTGCTCTCTTTCTATTAAGAGTTCGGACTAATATTCGTCTAGGTCACATTTTGTGATTAACCTGGATTTGCATATCCGATCAATACACTCCTCTATTGCCAGGAAAGAATCCGCATTTACTACCATAATAGAGATTCTGTTGCGGCATCTCGTGCAGAACATAACCCATTTATTCGCCTTCCACTCTGCGTGGGTTCATTCTATACAGGTGCTACTTTATATGCCTTTTCGCGGTCCATTTATGTCATGTGCGGCACCGAATATTTACTTTGGCACATCGAAAATAATCCGAGATAATCTTTGGACTGAGTGATGTACAGGACTGTTTTTTTCCTCAAGTTCGGAATATTTATGCAATGGCTTATATCGTAGACTATTTCAATCACACAGATCTTGCTACCACTTAACTATTTATATTTCCGCTTCATCTAAGCATATATCCTATTTCACAAAATCTGTTTAGTTTTAATTCCAGATGCGAGACGTCATTCTGCTTGGTTTTTAATTTAGTCATACGAGTGACCATTTCCTCAGTTCTCCATTTCGATTTGCTTTTCCTGACTTATTTTTAATGGATCTTTCCATCGGATGCAACAAACTATGTAAACGTCGTGTTCTAGTCACAGGGATATTCTACATATTAATGATTTCCCCATCATGCCGACCTGTATCTCCTATCCTTTTCAATTTATTGTTAAATAGACTGAATCTGGAACTATTCGTTAAGATTTTCTCCTGGCTCCTTTAACCATGACGCGTTCATGTGAATATTCCCCCTTTGAACAGGAAATAGAAGGATTTACTGTGTCACTTAACATTGTGAATGAAATTTTTTATGAAGCATTTTTTTAATAAATGGGTGAAACGTATAATATGCTGGTAAGATAATGCATCTCGTCGTCTTTCAATTTTCACTCTTCAAGTCTCAGGCGTACGTAATTTTTTTTTTCTGGTTTTGTTGTTTTTTTAACGGAATCGTGTTACGTGACCGTCGCAGTGTGTTAAGTTATGAATTTAATTATGATCTTTGTAAAACCGCCATATACATTTTATTGTTGGTGAGAAAGTGACAGGTTGTTGCCGTTTCGAGAACATAACGATTTTGATTTCGTTTCTGAGGCACAGAGGAACGGTCACGGGATTCAACCTCCCCGTTTATGGGAACCGAAAACTGCGAGAGTTCGCAAAATGATCAGCACACAACGAAAGACATCGGGAATTCCCCGGGATGACGTACTGATTGGCGATTTGTCTACCAATCGCCTCACAGAATAAACGCATCCCCGGGCCAAAATCAATCACTCGGAGCTGAGTTTTGAGCTAATCTGATCCTAATCGAAAACTCGTCGCCACACACACAGCTGCCCTCCGTCCGTCGCTACCGCAAAACAGGAGAGTGAGATTCAATAGTGTGTTTTGTTAGATATCAACAACTGGACAATTGTATATAAGTTTATATTATATTTGTAAACTTGATTGAATTAACTCGAAGAAGAGAGATATCTGAATTGTCTTTCTTTTGTGTGCATAAAAATCTATTCACTTCCAGCGTGATACGGCATATCAATCTGAAGGTGAATCTAAACTGGCCAACCCCATCAATTAGATCCCGCTGCACCGAGAGAACTTGCGGAGACATCCCTGTGAAAAACGATTACGACGCGTGTGTGATGAGAACTTCTTATTTTTGGATCGCTGAGGATTCACACATGTGGACAGTGACCCGGAAAGGCCAAGTTTTCTTACCTGTGACAAGGACCTCTTCACAATCTCCATTGCAATAGGTTAAAATTTTTGAAACACTTTCGACGTCGTGACACGAATGTATTTAAATATGATTCGGTTGAATGTTAAACGCGTATTAAGACGGCAAGTCTGAGGGGTGTATATATGTATTTCAAACCAGAAATGTCGCTATGATACAGACGGCTATAATATGCACAGGCATGTAAAAATCGTCGTTCTATAGAGAATGTTCATTAGAATTCGAAGCCGGTCATTGCAATTTTTTTGCTATGAAATAGATATATTAACATACGATTCATATTGGGGGTGATTAGCATGTCAGGACTCAACAAGCGTCTTCGTAAAATGGAAGTGATATCTTGTGAACGTGATCCACCACAGAATCTATTCATTGATAATGACACAGCCTTTTGCTGCAAGAAATTCACGACATTCTACGACATATGGTGATAACCGGTTCTTTTGTGACGATGTTTCGGCACAGACTGACATTGCTGAGAATGCCAGCGTACTGTGAAAAGAATTATAGTTTGGATGCTCTGTTCCGTACCAAAGCCACTCTTACTTGTAGCCCAAAAGACAGTGGTTCTTACTTAAGACTACCAGTAAATTCCATTTAGAGATACAAGGGTCGGGTGACGGGAGTTGATGTTATGTCACCACCAGAAGGTTCTGAGCACAGACTTTACCAGGTTTAAAATAACATTTGCGCAAAGGCACCGAAGAGTTGCTTAACGACGACATTTTGTCAGGATCGGTAAATGAGATCATAAGTCCATAGTCTATCCTACTGAATGGGATACATTATCAATATTATCTTATAGTATAACATTTTTGGAAAGCAGATCAGAGAGTTATCCACACCACGCTGATGAAACAGATCCAGACAATTTTTATAACCGACCACTCAGTTGTATCAGTTAGGATAAAAACGAAATGTAATAAGTTCTTAGACGTACTTCTCCGTCGTACGGTATATCGATACACTGTGTCTGACTGGGATAGCTTCCGTGCATTTATGCCAGATCTACATCTGCGTTCAATGTTTTAAAAGGATGTGATCTCTATAGTATCAGATATGAGGGGATAGTTAATAATAGCTATATACTGTTTCATACCCGCAAACCAATGCCAGCAAAAACCTAAAAGCAAACCGAGGCGCACTGAATTAAAACAAAAACATATAAACACTAAAACCTAGCCGTCCTTAGTGTGTTATACACAACCGATAACCTTGTAAATATTTCATCTGTATATATATATATATATATATATATATATATATATATATATATATATATATATATATATATATATATATATGTATATATAATGTCACGACGGCGTGCGCGCCGTGCAAATTAAAAGATTATTTAAAGGAGAAGATTAACCGCCATGAGGAAAAGCCAGCGCGTCACGTACAAAGACGCACACGTGTTAATCTAAAAATATATATATATATATTAACATTTATTGATTTGAAGCTGATGAAGTGTAAAGCCGCCAAAACAGTATTGCGATAATCCAATAGAAGCCAGTGATGGAATTATTTAAGAAGTTTTCTGCCTTAATGTGTTTGTTGTGTTTTATTAAATTTACTAATTATATCTAGCAGGTGCTTTAAATTATAACATGTAATAAACCAGTCAATTTTATTATCGTTCCCTTTATAAAAGCAACATAACAGTCAACCCTTTCGAACAAAAGTGTGTGGTTCAGATTTTAAAGCATATACTACTGAACCAAGATAAGACGCTCCCTAACGTTTATGTATTGAAAATTGATTCTTCTAGGAAATATGTTTTGAATTGCGATATTTATCTTTTATTAGATGATAATGTTAATATAAATTATAGTCTTCATTTTTTAATCTCTGTTTTTATTTGATTATCTTGTATTACATGTATAATAGTTTCAGGTCTATGAACGTAATTATTTTCTTAGCATGTTGATTTTAAATATAGCAGAATTACAAGAGAATTCAATTTACCTGCCTTTATCTCCTGTACCTCGTATTGATAAAAAATAAGTCCATGACTAACTCACTAAACAATGGGACGTTATGACTTTTTTTTAATCTTGATAAGCGCAGGGATTTATTAGGGTTAGACGCTCCCTAACACTTTTGTATTAAATATGAGCGCTTCTCGGTGATAAGTTGTGAATTTTCGATATTTATTTTTTTATATAATTGTGTTCGTTACAACTCTACTTTCAACCTAGTCGTTGTTTGTTTGGTTCACCAAACTCTTTTCTTCTACCTTTTCTTTTACAAACGCGCATCCGCTTTAACGGTAAGCCACTTCTTTCTCAATAATGATGCAAGTGTTTATATTAATTATTGATTTCACATTTTTCTTTGATTTTTATTGAGTTTTATTAAAAGTAAGGAGAAAGTAAATTCTGATAATTAAACTGGGGATGAGAGATTTCATCAGTAATTGTTAAAAACCTTCCTAAAGCCGGTTGGTAAACATAAATTGTTTAAGGAGTAGACATGCTCTGTATATTACCGACTTTCACACTCCTTTTTTGTTTATTAGTAAAACGCACCGGCACAATACCAGAGCTGCCCTGTGATTTGACTTGTGTATCTTACTAGGACATTGAGCGCCGCTCACATATTTCCTAATCTCAATACCTCTCTTTCATACAGAATCTGAGCAAATTGGTGTTTGGTTGCATATCACGTTCTTACGCTGCTTGTTCGTGCCGGACTTGTCTGCAAGGTGTAAGGCATTGACAGATTTTCTTTCTGGCTGCTGTTTCAAACTTACATATAAAAGCCCTTACTCTTTGGTAACGCTTAAAGTTGTATGATATCGGGATAGATGTAGTACTTTGTCGCACATGGAATCGATTCTGCTGCTAGATCTCGTGGGCTTTCACGAGGCAACAATTTTCCAGAAAGGTTTCGGCTAATTAAATGTATATATATACAGTGCGCCAGAACTGGTCAACTTTGCCCAACAAATTAAACAGTAAAGTAATGAAATGACACTGCAAAAAAATATCACGAAAAAAACAATAAATAAATGTGAGCTTAGAATATATCTACTTGAAGTAGAAACTTTTCCAATAGAAAGCTCCCTAGATTCCTTAGCATTAAGTGAAACAAACTTACACTCCTCAATCCAACTTACTACTTTAACATGGCACGATGCCTCCATCTCTGCCGTAAAAAAACTCGATATATGTACGAGCTTGGATTCTATATTCCTAGCACTCTCCTTCTAACTGGAGAGCAACGGCTTGAATGGGTTAACGTGGCGATTGTGTGCTTTCGATTGACATTTCAGCACTGCGTCATTTAATTATATTTTGTCTACAGTATACTTTCAAGTCAGGAGTGTACCCTAATCGATCATGCCTCTTATAGTATAGATGCAGAGGACTCTTTAAATATATTCAAATGTTTGGTGACTTTAATGTCCATCCTAAACATTAGCTTGGTTTCTCAGTTTGCACAGATATAGCCCGATTCCTCACGCGGAGGTAATTTTTTTTTTATATTTTCACTCTAAACAAAGTACATTGTCACTTTGTTGTAGGGGGCTACTATCAGGGACATAAGCACAAGAAGTACTGTGTAGGGAGTTGGGCAGCAAGATGTCGGTTCACGTTATACTTTAACTTCTGCATGCCAGTACAGTTGGGGAAGCAGGGACTCGGAAGGAAATTCCAAAGTATAAATGTTCTGGGGAAGAAAATCCCTCTTACTTTTAGTGATCTCTACTGTGAAGAGGTGGGATTTAGGTGCTTGTCGGGTTTGTCGGGTGTATTTACGTCGAGGGGACACAAGTCCTTGATGTTCGCCAAATCATCCACCGTTAAAGTACTTGTAAAACAGGCAGAGGAATGCAACATTTCAACGATGGGACAGAGGCTGATATTTAGATGACAGTTAAGGAACTATCAGATTGGCGACTCTCTTTTGAACCTTGTCTAAGACCGAAAGACTAGTGGCAGATTTACCAGCTTAAATATGACAACACTACTACATACATGTGCTAATGGTGGACCTATAGAGGTATAGGATACTTTCGGGCTTTAGCAGATTTCTAGCACGGCATAGAGAACCTAACTTCTTCGCAGCGGTCCTGTCAATACTCTCAGCGCAATTGTTCCAACTCATGTTTCCTGTGAACGTAAGGCCGGGGAGTTTAAAATATACACTTCCGGATAAATAGTCATTGCGCATTGCTATTGATGGTAGGAAAGGCTTCTTGTAATTATTGAAGGAAACAAGTTTAGTCTTGGCAGCATTGAATGTTACAATCCATTTTAATCCACATTCCATTACAGATCGGAGGTTATCCTCTAGTGTGTCTGCCATTTCTTTAGATATGTGTTCATTTGTTTTTCGGTCGTGTCTGTTATAGAGGGTGGTGTCGTCAGCATATATACTCATCTCACAGAAAATGTTGTCAGGGAGGTCGTTTATGCCTATTAGGAATAACAGAGGTCCAAGGATAGAGCATTGAAGCACTCCCGAGTGTATATCATATTGTTTAGATGTTCGACCGCCAAGGACAACCCGGATGTGTCTCTTATCTAAGAAGAATTTAATTATATTATGTATTCTTCCAGTGATACCGTATTATATTATTTTCCTTAGAAGACATGCATGACAAACGCCTTAGATATATATAGAGCTACCGCTCTACCCTCCCCCGCTTTGACTAGTGAATGGAATATACGTTCTGAGATTACAGTTAGCACGTCTGCTTGTCTGAATCCATGTTGTTGGTCAGTCACAAAATAGCATTTGTGAGGTGATTGACTCGACCTGGGTTAATTATGGTTTCAAATATTTTGGCGGAAAGTGGGAGAAGGCTAATTGGGCGATAATTTACAGGGTTAGTTCTCTCACGAGAATTCTTGAGAACTGCTACTACATAAGCAGTTTTCCACAGGCAAGAAAGCAAGATTCATTAAGGCATTTGTTGTAAAATTTGGAGAGAACTGGAGCTATTTCGGCGGCGCACATTTTTAATAGCATAGTCGGAATGAGATCAAGTCCACATGCTTTTGAAGTGTCAAGATTTCTTATTATAGCATGCACCTTAGAAGAGGTGATTTTCAGATCATTTAGTGTGGCGTCTGCCCCAAAGGAAAGTGGGGGAGGGGTGATTAGCAGGATTCAGGGTGGAGTTGGATGCAAACCGTCTGGCAAGCATGTTCGTCTTCTCAGTGGCAGAGCAAAAAACCTCATGATTGTTGGATAGTCGGGGGATTGGTGATTCCCATTATTTAGTACGATGTTCGGGTTTCCCGAATTCACGGGTCCTTAATTTCTGTGCTTCAATGCATTTTTGGGTGGTTTCAATAAATTCTATCTTAGATGTTGCTACAATTGTTCTTACAATTACTTCTGGCTTCTATATACTTATGTCTGTCTGATCTGGACTTATGTCCGTGTAATTTGCGGTACACATACTGCCATTTGCGCAATTGTAGCTGCACAAATAGTAAACCATTGGGGAGGATGGGCCTTGGTTTAACATTTCTGCGTGTGAACATGGGCTTCAATTGCCGTTCTGGACCATTCAGTGGTCACAATTTTGCAATGTTCCGCAGGAAGTGAAAATATATTTTTCATAGCGCGCCACTGATGAGATCCCTGATGGCTTCCCAGAGTATCTCGTTGTTTTTAGCAGTGCCTCTTTAGTTTTGGCTCTTCAGTTTAGGGCGATTTCAACCATTATCACTACATGATCGGCGTTCCTAAGTGGGCTGTGGGCATTTGTTACACAGTCATCAGGAACTGTGGCCAGAAACAGATCAAAGTGATGCGTGTTGTTCTTGCTGGTCTGGGAAACGGGTTGGAAACTTAACCATCTATGATAGGAGATGAGATATAGAGAAGTTATTTGTTGTGGTACCAGCTGCGTCTGTGTGAGTAGAGAATCCAAGATCGCTGCTGTGGTGAACAGTAAAGTCACCAAATACATGCACTTATGCGCTAGTATCGAGGGAAAGTTCTATATCTATGCTGTTAGAGACTGTATTTATTAGGGTACAGTCCTGGGTCGAGGGAGAGCGGTAGAGAAAATAAAAGTAGCTTATGTTATGTTGCTATTTAAGTGTAAAGCACATAATGGTTTGACCATCCGATTCTAGTTTAGTTTCTCTAGTCACGGGAAGGGTGTCTCGAATGTTGACTCTACGCCTGTGCATGTGTCTGTCAGAGTCCTTAAAACAGAGTGGGATATATCTAGGCACGTTAAAGTAGTTACAAGGGTTGGAGGAGTGTAGGCAAGTCTCACTTAGTCCTAAGATATCCGAGGTTATGGTTAGGAGAAATGCTTCAACATAATTTAAATTTGTTTTAAGCCCACGGATGTTCGTAAATGCGTGCATCAAGGGAGAAGGCAGGTTGGTTTTGTTTGAGTTTGGGCCTGGTTTTAACGTACTTCTTGAATGTACTGGCATTTGTATTTTTAAGAGTTCCAGGAGCAAAACATTGGTGACGTATGGGTTCGGAGAAGAACACACAAAGACTTTTAGAAAAACGATAAACTTCGGTTCAACAAACTCTTATTCTTCTATATTCTTTGTAAAAGTAAAGATTTGCCCCACAAAGTTTCTGCAACGACGACAAACGACCTCATTTCGAAAAGTGTATTTTTCCAAAAACCGTGAGTAGATAACATTCGCAACGATGTTAATAGCTAACAATTGGCGTTCTTTATTTCTAGTTTTTGGGGTTTGTACAAGTCATGGAAAGTTTTTACATTTGAAATGAGACATTTTGTTGCTCTAGAATATGTTTCTTTATGCAAAATTGTAACGTATGGACTGTTATTTAAAAGTTAACGTGTTTTGTTTTGGAAACCATGACGATAAAAAATAAATAACTAAATAAATTTAGCCTTTTCCTTCGAGCTTGCTGACTTTGCTTGTAAAAATATCGTAGTTTTTTCCCTTTTTTACATGATAGTAACCACTTCACAAGTCCCGGGGCCACTCGTTGATAAGGGTTATTACATGTACAGTAACCAATGGGAATAATATCGTAGTGATCGTTAGTAATAGAAATTTGATAACGGGTCTTTCTTAAGGGGGCGAATTTTCAAGAATTTTTTCATGTTGGACTGGAAGAAATGCAAGTTGTCATCAGGTGGGAAACAGGCTAAAGGAACAGAGTTCCACGGGCGTGCACTTCGAAGAAAGAAGCTTTGTTCATGGAATCTACGTTTTTATTTAGGCACAGATAAAGAGTGGGGAAAATTATTTACAATTGGTTTCAGTTAAGCGGGTATTTTTCAATAAATATTGGCGAGAGGGGGGGCAGAGTCCGGAGCTTAGACGAAACTTTGCCATGGAAATAGCGATAACACAAAGACAGGCTCGCAACGTCTTTTCTATTGGAGAGAGATTGCAGGGAAGAGAAAAGGGTATCACCCACTACGCTAGGAAGCCCACATTGTACTCTGTCAAGGCAGCATAGACTGTTTTTGCAGCTCCTGCCTAGATGTGGCAGCAGTACTTTATCATCTTTGCTAGACGCCATTCTTGTTTTACAGTATATAATAGAAAATAATATATTACTGTGGCCTAAAAATTTTCCTACAGATAGTCTGCATGATTTTTGTTTTCTCAGTAAAACTACAAGAAAAGAAAAAAATATGCCGACTCTGTGAGGGATCGAAACCGCATTTTACTTCATTACAAGTATTCAAGACAACAACGTGAATATGCGACTAGTTTGTTTTTTGAAATAGTGATTTCAATGTATTTTACTATTCCAATTTCTCTTTTACTCAAAATCCATAGTAGTTTTTTCCCCCCCAGGAAAATTAAAATAAATTATCAATTGTCAATTATTATCTGTGAAAATTTTAACATTTTTCTCTTAAAACTACATGTACTTGAATTTTTTTCTTCGCGAATTTTTATTCGGCATATTTACCCTGTAAAAGCACGTTTTTTCTGTTTCTTAAACGCATATTTGTCTTGAAAGTAAATTTAATTTTCAAAATGGAAATGCTTCCAAAACAATTATTTGAAATAATACGTTCAGAGCAAACGCAGACTTAATCATTACAGAAACAAATAGAAGAAGAATACCGGGAAAATAAACGAAAAGGGCACAAAACAAAAAAATAGAGAAATAAAAGGAGAAGGATAAAGAGAAAGGTAACTGGAAAGGTTTTAAGAGAGGATGAAAAGACGAGAATTCAGCAAGAAAATACTGGAAATACAGATACAAGCAAAGAAAAGATATAGCTATGAAAGACTGCAACGAGTCACACCGGGAAGTTTTGTGTTTTACCCAGACCGCAATTTGGTCACCATGAGGAAAATTACACTATCGTCCTGAAGAAGAGTAGACTAATAAAACCTATGTGTACCAGCGCCTTAAGCACGACCGTTTAGACCATGGGTCAAAGCTAACAACCACTGGTCACTAATGCACGACACTCCGCGAGAATACTTGATGAACAGACTACTGCATACTAGTTTACAGCTCCTTTAATTTTCTTAACGTCTTTGGGTTCAACCCCCAGCTACGGACTTCACAATGAAAACCTTGTATCTGTTATTCGAACGGTCTGGAGTGGTCAGCTGCTTATTATCTTATACCGACTATAAAAGATGGCTTTCAAGGTATCGATATCACAACTCCGATATAACACGTTAGGTCAAACTGACGGTCGAAAGACTTTTAAACACCTTTATACAAGCTTTGAAAATTGCAGAGGACCAACCATCTGAAAAGGGTTGCAACAGTTTCTTTAGGTGTAACGCATAACGCCTAACGAAATTACACCAATCCAGATGTATTTGACGAAAGTGATATTCGCGATAAAAATACGGTCAGTCTAAGATAAAGTATTACCAAAACAGCGAAAACCCACAAATACAACTGTTCCCAAAGAAAATTACCGAGTTGGGAGAAACATATTACTCCAAATTCACAAAGATAAGAATACTTTCTTGGAACAGAGAACCATCAAGACTAAGATCGGCCGTATGGTTAAAGGGCCACATTCCTCTCATAAAATAAACACTTAAACCAGGTAGGCAAACGCAATTTGAAAGTGTTGTGAAACACCGCTGGAAGAAGAAACGTTTGGCATACTGTATGACGCAATTTACCTGGAAGCCCCTCAAACTATTAGGTTGGTGCAAAAATGTAATGTTTATTAGATAAATGTACGTAAAAAGGCGACTTATTTTTGCACCAACCTAATAGTTCGAAAAAAAGTCAGTTCAAAAGCAAAAGGGAAATGACGGGTCCTTGGAATTCAACCTTTCAAAGAAAAATTATATTTCGGGAAAAAAGAATCTTCAAAAGGGGTTGTTCTAGGGTAGCTAACACCCCTATATCTATGATAGTATGGATTCGTCTGGCACAATGTAAGCTAGACATTTCCGCCGTCGAGCAGAGAGTACACGCGTTCTCCATTCGGTCGGCCAGGTTGTCTTGGGTGAGGTGCCTGCTTTACGCTGCACACAAGTTAATTTTTTCTTAGTTAATGGTGTGGTTAGACACATTTATTTTTGCACATTGCTAGATTACCCCTTTTGTGGGAGCTGATTTTCTCCCACATTATAAACGACCTTGTGGTATATTTTGTTTTATTCAGAAACAAATAAATACCAAGAGCAGACGAGTATTTTAATAGCTCACAGTGAATACCAGGACCACTTCACCTTAATATTGTGACGCTTTTAAACAGGACCACAATAGTGGGCAACGCAACATATCACAACCTTATGAAAAAGATTGTTAATTAAAATAAAACTGTACCGCATACCTAGTCGTATACAAAATATAATTATATCTTTCTTAGAAAATACGACCGGCCAGGTTCGTCCAAGCAGCATGGCATTAATGCGCGAGTTCCTCAGGTGTAGATCCTTAGACCAGCTTTATTTCTGATATTCATAAACGACATTGCTGATAATATTATGATCGATATGGGTATATTGTCTAATGACGCAACGCTTTATAGCATGCATGAGGAAAGAACGAATATGCATAAATCTAAGTTGCAGAATCGTACAAAAAGAACTTCAAATAACCGCAGACAAGAGTCGCAAATAGATGGGAACATTTACTGCTAGTAAGACTAAGCTGCTTTCCTTTAACAATTACAGGATGCCTCTTCAACCACCGGCGATCATTACAATACCACCATACCTGAGAATTCTTCCTTGAAACTCCTCGGCCTAAAACACATGGGTAATATGAACTGAAATAAATATATTAAATAAATTTTGAAGGTTGCTGGAGAGAAAGTGGGTTCCCAGCATCGAGCTAGAAAAGAGCTAATACCTAATATATGTTCTTTACAAGCTCATCATTAGCCCATAATAGAGTATTGTTGTCACATCTGTGTTGATACATTTTACGCCAGTTTCTCCCTCTTTGATTAAGCCCAAAAATGTGTCCAATTAATTAGTCCTCAGTTGGTTTAATACGATCCAAACCCTGCTCCATCGTTGCAATGTTGCTTCTATGTGATCGTTTTACACATTTTTTTTAATGGAATGTGATCTGATGAACTCGTTGTGAACGAATGCTAAAAATAGCGAATGCTAAACCTTAAATCTTCTATGAGTCGATAAAAGTTATGATTTTTACATATTAGAAATAAAACGCACAAAATCTGTCCTGAAATTAAATATTTTATTGCACCAAAAAATATATGAATAAAATTACATTCAGTTATAATAATAGTTTGAAAAATATAAACAATAATATAACAGTGTTTTTTAAAAACATATTTGAATCAAGAATATCAACTGAAACTGATAGACATTAGATTAATACAAAAATAATGTCGCTTTTTGACAGGAAGTTGACCGTCAAAAAAGTCATTAATTTTGCACCAACCAAATAAAATCTACATGAAAAATTAAACAGTCAATGCCGTAGTCTACGATAAATATTTTTTTCAATTAAATACTGGAAGCGGATAGCATGAATTATATAATGCAATAAATGCAGAAACGTAATTTGACAATTTTCTTTAATTTATGCACAAAAAGTCAGGCAAGTGCGTATTACCCATACACGTATGCTGATAGTCATGGTTTAGAATAAATGATGCGACCGAAAACGTCGATAATGCAACGTGGTGATTTTGGAACGTCCAGATAAATTTTCAATTATTCTATTGATTTGACATATATACATTCACGAATACACACCCACACGCACACCCACACACACACATATATATATATATATATGAATGCATATATATATATATATGAATGTATATATATATGAATGCATATATATATGAATGCATATATATGCATATATATATATATATATATATATATATATATATATATATATATATATATATGAACCAGAATTCATATCTGAATGCACAAATCCATAATTAAACACGGGGTATATATTAAATACGGATAAATGCTCTTAAATGTATAAACATCTTTTCATGCTGATGCACGTCACCGATGGCGTAAAGCTCTTCGGGGATAAGGAACATAATCTAATTTTTACTATATATTATATGCAGAATGAATGAGGGTATTTAAACTGTCTTAGCCTCAAATAACTAGGAATAAGTGGGAATGGTTTTAAGGATCATCAAGATGAATTGTCCCGATTTATCAAACAATGTTGTATGTTGGTGAGAAGAATTGCTTTATCTAAAGTAACTCTAACTACTCTAATCTTTACTAACTTACAGAAGCGTTCTAATAAAAGGGCATTTTGAAGTAAATGAATATGAATGCGCAGATTGGCTTTATTTGCAAGTTATCAGAATTTCCTTCATTTGAAGTTGTACTTTTTGGTAGTTTATTAAATTTAAATGCACAAAATATTTATATATGTAATATCATATTATTAGTCAATGAAACGCAGTTTGTATTAGATCAGTTAAATAGGTTATGATATAAATATTCTGCAATTTATATATCATATATATAATATGTTGCGCCAACATATATATATATATATATATATATATATATATATATATATATATATATATATATACATATATATATAATGTAAAAGCACAATTTTTTTTAAATTTTGTTTTCTGACATTTTCATTTAAATTCGTCTTCATGTGTAATTCTTTCCCTTTTTTACTGTCCTCATTGATTTCTCTCTCTAACTGACTAGGAAACCCTCTATTCTAAAAACTCTTTTCTCACATACATTTTTCTTCAATCCCTTTAAACTGATACATCTTCCTCGCCAACAAAATTTTAAACCCCTCTCTATTTTCAATGGTAACAGCCGTAAATGTTCCCTTTCGATTTACTGCCATAAGAAATTTTAATTATGCCATACGTTAGACATAAAATATGTTCCCTTCTAAAATTAAAAAAAAAGTTCACTTTTATTATTTTAAAAATGTTTTCTTGCCTGATGAGATCAATAATTATAGAAAGGGTCTGCACATTCTTACAAGATATAACTTAATTTGCATAAAGACAATTTTAAATATATATATATATATATATATATGTATATATATAATATGTATATGTATATATATATATATGTGTGTGTGTGTATGTGTGTGTGGGTGTGTGTGTGTATTTAAAGATGCCAGCAATAAGAAACTGCACTATTTAAACTAATTTTATTGCATTGTATAGACTCTGAAATTTATATTTGTAACCGGAAAAATATATTGGTCATTAGCATAAATAAAATAGACAGAATAATATTGAATTTAGTTTTCATTTAGATAAAGAATCATTAGAATGTTTAAAGAGAAAAAAGGTTCATAATATTTACATAAATCACCTTAATAAACGATAGCGTCGAAAATTTAAAAGTTTTTCGCGAAGGTATGGAACTGTTTGTTTTATAGACACAGAAGCCAACTCATTATTTTACTAATATAACAGAACTTCACGCATCAAAAACAATAAAATAATTGGCAAAAATATCGATAAAGTAAACACGTACATAAGAAATTTAATTAAAAAATTACAAGAATTTACGTAATTTAAATAGTGATTCTGCAAGGAGCAAATTAGCAAACTGTAGCTTTTTCAACTACATAATATGGATCATAAATTTTGATGATGAATCCAAAATCTATCGACATAGCAAAGTTTATAAGCGAAACTATATATTAAGCAGCTATAATATCGAACTTAAGCATCTAGAACGAAGTGCATGCACAATTATTAGAAATATAACAATAACTATTCAAAGTAGTTCATTCAAAGAAATTATAAACTTGGACACATGTAATAATTGAGATGAAAATCAGTTTTACAATAAATTTGTAAGCCTTAAACCATATATTTATGCTAATGCATGTCTTAGCATAAATGCTATTCGTCACAGTTTCAGACATTTCATAGTGAATACAATCAAATATATACAAGAACATTGCAAAATAATGATTTTTGTAGTAATGAAAGTCCTTTTAGTTTTATAAATTTTATTCAAAAAAAAAAAAACAGTTTCAGATTTAAAAAGCAAAAATCCAGTAGCGTTCACACACATTCGCTAACTGTTTTGTAGAACGTGTAAAGTAATATGTGTGTATGCATGTGTGTATACATCTATCTTTCTATCTATCTATCTATCTATCTATCTATCTATATATATATATATGTATGTATATACACACACAAACACCCACACCCACACCCACACACACAGACATATATATATATATATATATATATGTATATATATATATATATATGTCTGTGTACACAGAGAGAGAGAGAGAGAGAGAGAGAGAGAGAGAGCGGGATAGGATATCTAAGAAGGTACATGGAGACATATGTGCGTGTGTTTAAGGAGCAGTCAGTTTTATGAAAACGTAAAAGGGAATTTGATACAATGATCTTCATTATGAACACTATTGGCTATAAAAATGATTATTCTTTTTTTGCCACGTTATTGTGTGTCTGTAATTGATTACAGAATCAGCTAAAAATTAATTCGTGTATGACAACAACAATATATACTTATGTACACTTTTTCTTCTGCGTCTACATCTGCCACCTCGAACGAAATATATTTAAAATAAAAACAGACATGGCAGTTGACAAAGCAGGCAGCGCATAACACTCGTGTTATCATGAAGAAAAATATACAAACAAAAAATGGATGGTAAAATAATTTGCCTAGAATAAACCAACCATACTTGTCGATGATAATGCATGTATATTTATTTGTATATATATATATATATTATATATATATATATATGTGTGTGTGTGTGTGTATATATATAGTAGAAATGGTAATTAATAAAAACTGAAGAAAGTGGTCAATACTGTTGTAGAGCAAATATACGTTTTATTTTTTATTATCGTATCTTTCTGTTTACTTACATTATTGTTTCAGCTACCCGGCCGTTTTTTGGCCATTTGTAGCTTCCTCGGACTTTTACAGAAATGTTCGTTGTTATGGGATGAACGAGTGAAAGAGTGAACAGGGGAGGGGTGCGAGAAGAGCGGGAAAAAGAGGAAGGGAAATAGGGAGATAGGTGGGAGGGGGTGCTTGGTATGTCGGTAATGTTTTAGTTGTTTAAGGAACTTGTGGGGGAGGGTTTGGGAAGTTAATTTCCAACAAAATAATACATACCCCCAATCACCACCAACTCTAAACACCGCATAATCTCATCCCACCTAACCACCCAATGATCGGAATCAACACCCCTTCCCCTAGCAAACCTCCTGCCCAACCACAACACCCCTACATGCAACCCCCACGACTTACAACGGAACTTGTTTGCATAAAACTATGTGGATTTACACCTGCACAGGTAAGTACGCATGGAAATGTGCTACTAACCGATGCCTCATATGCATAGACACATACCTTAGAGTATGAAACCCCAATATAGCCTTCCGCCTAAACTGATCGATAATACCCTAACAAACCAAATACCCTAACTTAGAACAATAACTACAGCACTCAATCCGCATATAAACCACCTCAAACTCCTCCCCAAAATCTATAAACATGGCTACCTAGGACCACTATCCCGGGTACGTGGGCATTAATTAATGCGTATGTAAGTATATGTGGATGAAATCTGCGCCCACATTTACGGCATGTCACGCTATATACCTGTATCTGTATGTATATGCATGCGCACATATCGGTGCTTGAGGTAGTGTGGGTATGTATCTATGAAGATGTATATAACGAGAGCATATATGTGTGCATATGTGTATGCGTGTATTCATGTAAATCTGTGTACATGCATACGTGTGGGATTGTGCATCTGTAGGTATGTATATGTATGCGAAGGAGTACGCCGACGCTCCCGTGTGCACCCACATCTTACAAAACAACACAAACAAAACAACCCACAAATGAAAATAAAATTATTATGTATCTGACTCTGGGAATGAGGTTATGCCCATATATATGTATAATCATGTCTACATCGAACGAAAGGATTGCGCCTATGTATCCACAAAGGAACTTAGATTTAAATCTATGTAGACGAATAACTGTCTGTATAACTGGAGGTGTATGTGTGTGTATACACGCACGTGTACGTCAACGTTTGCGTCCGTGTGTACATGGGGTACCGATGTATATGTACCCTACCTATGTATACGTGTGTGGATGTGAGAGTATATGTGCCCGCTGCTTACTGTCCACATACGCGTGTGAGAGCGTGCAACTTTGTATATATGTCGATGTATGTGTTCACGAGTATTAGTATCTGTGTGTGCACATGCGCTTGCTTGTATGCGTGGGGATGCAGGTATACCGGAATCTATATGCGCACATATGCCCATGTATACACCTCCTCGGGGGTAGGTGCGTCGATGTGTGTATGTATCTGTGTATGAGCGCATCCATGCTTGCACACACGTACCCAATTTTAACACCTTAAAGACAATTTGACGTAAGCGGGAGCAACGCGGGTGTCTTTGCATTGATGCGCACATATCTGCATATATTTGCACGCCAGGGCGGAGATATATGTGTACATGTGAACGTTTCTTTAAGTATATATGTGCGTACGTGCGCATGTGTGTGCCCGCGCGCGTGGCATCTAGCTAAACCTCTCCAAACAATTAAACACAAATAAAAAATAAATAAAAACTAAATAAATAAACCGAATCATAGCCCCCGCCTCCGAACCTAAGCGAAAACCCAACAGGTCAAGACGTACTTATCACATTACGATACGCCAAAAACTTTAACATTAAGATTCTAATTTTAAAGTAACCCCTCCTCATATCCCCACATATTCCCCTTTCCCTACATGTATCCCTATGCCCTCAGCCACACAAGAAATTAACTTCCTAAACCCTCCCCCACAAGTCCCTTAAACTCCAAAACTCAAACATTACCGATATACCAAGCACCCCTCCCATCTTTCGCCCTTGCCCCCTTCCTCTTTTCCCCCACTATTCTCACACTCCTTCCCTGTTCACCCTTTCACTCTTTCATCCTTTCATTTACATATCTGTAAAAGTTTTAAGGAGCTACAGACGGTCAAAAAACTGGCCTGGTAGCTGAAACAATAATGTAACTTAACAGAAAGATACGTTAATAAAAATAAAACCTATATATATATATATATATATATATATATATATATATATATATATATATATATACATATACATATATATATATACGTTTTATTTTTATATACATATATATATATATATATATACAGCATAATCATATTGATACATCGGTTCTCTTCAGATAATCGACGTTAAGCAACTTTAAGCCTGGCTAGTACCAGATGGGTGACCATTTGGGAAGTTCAGGCGTTGTACGTGCTTTCAGCTTATCTCGGCATTGTTTCCAGTCGTCCTGAACTGTGCGCCTGGTATTAAAACATGTCAACTCAGGAGAGATGTGCTTGAAGATTGCGCGGCTCTTGCCACAAAAAGTCCATGCACAGAGAGTCTTACAGCTGGTATTCGTAGTTGGTCAAGTCTGAATGAAGCCTTTGTATATATCTATATATCTATAAAAGTTAAATTGTCCGTCTGTCTGTGTATCTGCGTATCTGTCAATTTTCATTTACAGACTTGAAATGTGATATACAGAGTACTGAGATTTGGGAATATCAAACTAATGTGTTTTTGGACAGAAATTTTGCGAGTAAGGGGTCGACGTTCAACGATTTGACCTTTGAGAACTCTACCAAAGTCCTCCAACAATTGTCGGTCTAAGCACGTCTAAGTTAAGATATAGATTAACTGTACATAGGCCTAACATAATAACTTAATGTGAATCCAAAACAATACAATTTTCGGGGTCATATAGGGGTCAAAATTAAAAAAAAAAATTACCACTTTTTTTTGCTCAACATACATCTCCAAATACTAGGGCAACGTCTGGCAGCCATGCTAGTATATATATATATATATATATATATATATATATATATATATATATAAACAGGAAATAATTGGGATTAAAACAATTAAGAATAAAATTGGATAAACAATTAAAAAATTAAATTCAATAAATCTGGATAAAAATGCTTAATAATAAAATATACACGAAACAAGAACAATACTGGTGGATTAAGAAAAAAAGAGAGGATTATACATTTAAAATGTAAATCAACTCAAATCTACGAACATAATCCGTGAGAAATTAGCCGCACTCGATGAGTGAATGATACTAATATAAATAGTTAGTATTATGCAGAATAATTCTAGAACGACAATTTTCATCTCTCTCTTCCTCTCTCTCTCTCTCTCTCTCTCTCTATATATATATATATATATATATATATATATATATATATATATATATATATATATATATACCTATATATGTATATGTATACATATACGTATTTATATGCATGTATATATAAATATAAACGTGTGTGTGCACTTAGCATATGGTAATTTTTGTTAATTACCTTAAGTAAATCATTACCCCAACCGTAAATTCGATGTATATTTTCATTAGTTCGCACTTAGTATGCTGATATATATATATATATATATATATATATATATATATATATATATACATATATATATATATATATATATATATATATACGCATGTGTGTACGGTAGTTTTCTCGATATATATTATTATACATAAATTATATATATGTATATATATATATGTGTGTGTGTATACAATTTTTTTAAATGTTAATGAATTTTAGCGTTAAATTTACTGATAATACAAACCGATCTGTTTAAATATATGTTGTGTAGGAATTGTTACGGAATCGGTTGCAGTATAATTTAGAACATTTCCCCAATCTGGATTTACCTAATGTGTATTTGTTATATATTTAGGCATGACAGAACTCGTCAACAGAATGTATTAGCTTAATAGATAAAATCTACGATTGAAATACTCATGCACAAGCAATAATATAATAATAATAATAATAATAATAACAACAATAATAATAATAATAATAATAATAATAATAATAATATTTGTACAAGCAATATACTAAAACGATATCGCCTCGATACATCACCCAAGTAAATGTACATATCTTGGTTCAGGCTATTCAACTAAGTCTTAATATTGTTCGTCAATAACATGTTTTCATTAGTAATATGGACTGTACTCATCGTATATTTAGATGGTTGTATTGTGTCAGCTGTTTAAATGTTTTTTCCTGTTTTATTTAATTAAAAGCACTGCGTATCCTCATGTCTTTCTTTTGTCCTGGAGCATCCTTGTCACAGATGGTGTCGATCTGATCGACCTTGCCTATAAAAAACAAAGTATTGCCCACAGGTCTTCTCGGAAGGATGGATTCATGAATGCATATATTAGTGGGTTTGCCACATTATAACAGAAATACGCATAAAAAATAATAGCAGAAAATTTAATGGCTTTAACTGCCATAAGCCAGGATGGAAGAAAGGCGCAGATGAAAACAAGGTTTACCACAAAGAGCATTACAGCAAGTTTGAAGTTGGCGAAACGGTTTTTATCTTTTAGTGTAATCTTTTTTTTGAAAACATTTTGGTTTGGTTTCCTTTTTCAGAATAATTGTGGTTTCAGGGTTGTCTGCATTTTTATAGTCCGGTTGCACTTTAGATATCTCTGCGCTATTCGATCCTGTGTTTTGTACATTTTGTACCGACATCATTTCAGTTACGTTATCAGTGTTGGCCGCATCACTAAGAACGGTTGATCCATTTTTATTTAACAGCTGCCGCTGTTTTAACTGGGCCTTCCACCGTTTTGCTCTCCGCCAGAAGACGTAGCGATAAATCAGTCCGACAAAACAAGAGTGCTTAAAAAAGAAATGAGATATAAAGAAGCATACACTTTTTGATAATAAAGCAAAAAGGTTTCTGAAATAAAAAACGTTGTTAATGTGCAATGGCCAGAATTGCAGTAAGTTATTTCGGTGATATTAGTTTTCATATGCCGGGCTGTAATTATTTTGTCCCACGACGGTCGTTTGATTCAAACATGTAATCACTTGAGGAAAATGTTGCATTTGTCACGTTGGTGTCAATAAGAAGATTGCAATCCATGTATGTGCCGTAAGCTAAGCAGGTTATAGTCCCAAGTGTAAAGGCGAACAATAAAAGAACAAATATAATAATCAGTGTGCTCTTTGGTGTCATCAGGTGCAAAAATGGATGGCATACTGATATATAGCGTTCCACCGATATCGCAACCATGATAAAGGCCGAAAATGGAACATTCGATGTAATAAAGAAATGATATAATTTGCAGAGAAAGTCCGATTCTGTTCGATAACTAGAGTGGATGAAGTGAATCGCCATAGGGATGACCACAGAGCAAGTAAGGAAATCGGTTATTGCAAGAGTTAGGATGAATATCGTATGTGGCAGCTTTTCCTTCTTCCTTGAAAAAACACAAATCGCAACACCATTGCCCAGGACACCAACAACCACTAAAAGTCCGAGCATGTATTCAACCTTCGACTGATCGTTGTCCATTGTTACAATGTTCTGGGGAATCTGAAATCAGAAAAATACAAAATCTTATTTTATAAATATTTACAACAAATAATCAAGTTATATGAAACAAAAACAACATTCTAAAACAATGGTGATATTTAATTAAAGTAGATATTTTCAATCGTGTAATAATTATTTTTATTAAACAGAGTTCAAAAACATATAAAAGAGCGTATAAACAAGTTACAACGAGGTAGAAAGTTTATTATAACACTTCCATATCTATATATCTAAGGGCCCATATTTTTACTTCTCCTCAAAGGAAAAATTCTCCGTGCGAGCGGCCGTAGTGCTTTGTATAAAGAACCCTCAATGGCTGGCATTTAAGCAAAAATCATATGAAGCTGACTTTTTTCTCATAGATGACTAGCATCTCAGCCCGGCGTTGCCCCGTTTTTTTATGTGTGTGTTGAGCAAAAAAAAAAAAACGGTAGAAGGAAGGCAGGCTCGAACCCGTAATGTGAAGGAGGAAACGAGCGGGGGAAAACCCTGACGTCATTGCTGTTAAGACCACCGCCAAACCGAAAGCAGAGGGCGACTTACAAAATATCGGCGAAAAAGCGAAGACCCTGAAACAATGTGTCCAGTTGAAGGTGAAGATATAAATGTTTTTAGCCAAGTTTTCGATGTTTCCAAAACGATACTGATCTTAGTAAAATCCGTCGCCTCTGTCGAACGTTTTAGGCAGACATTCACACATATACATATACACATTTATATATTGGTAACTAAAAATTTTCGACTAGACCTATTAAAAAGCTTGCACTATCTCTGAATACCCTTTATGTAAAATTTCAAAAGTTTAGGAATCCAAACTGTCTCAATCATTTGGTAGAGACAGCAGAGGTAACTTTTTTTAAAATTTTGACCCCAATCTATATCTCAAATTTTAAGTGTTTAGACTCAAAATTATGGGAGGAGTTTGGTAGAGTACACAAAGATCAAATAATAAAACCTTGACGACTAATCGACCACATTTCTTGCCGAAAACTGATCGCTAAGATTTTCTACAATCTCAGCCCCCTGTACATCAAATTTCTAATCTGTAGACTTAAAATTGACAGAGTTATTGTGAAGGGAAATGTACATAGACACACAGACACGCTAATTTGTATAGAGATATTAGCAAGAGTTCCCGGCGTTGCCAGGGTGTTTGGAGGTGTGTGCTTAGCAAAAAAAAAACATATAAAACGATCATTTTTTAAAAACTTTTTTTAAACGGATTACAAATATTTTCCCAAATCTCAGTACCCGGTATATCACATTTCGTGTCTGTAGACTGAAAATTGACAAAGTTATTGCGTAGGAAAATGTACACAGACAGACAGACAGACAGATATATAGACACTCATACACGTTCACTTTCATAGACTAAAAAAAAATATATAGGTATAAATAAAATAAATGGAAACAATTTTGTGTTTACTGCACACATTTTACGCAAATAGTATGGAGGTACAAATCATGTAAAACATCTGCATGAATATAATTATACGTATTTTTTTTAAATTCAATTTTCACCCCAAAGAAGGCACAGTGCCACTTTGAAGCAGGGGGATACTATTAGGGACTTAATTAGCGGGGTATTATGAAGGGAGATGAGTAGAAAGATGTGTGTTAACATTACACATGAACTTCTGTATATCATTGCAGTTGGGAAAGCAGAATCCCGGAAGGTAGATCCAAAGAACAGCAGTTCTGGGGAAGAAACTATTGGAGTAAAAGGCTTTCTTGCACCTAGGGATCTCTACTGTAAAGGGATGAGACTTAGTAGCTTGTCGGGTTTGTCGGGGGTAGTTACGTCGTGGAGGTACAAGTGTTTGCAGTTCGTCAGAGCATTCACCATTAAAGTATTTGTAGAACAGGCAGAGGGATGCAACATCTCGTCGATGGGACAGAGGCTGAAGCCTAGATGACAGTTCAGGACCTATCAGGTTGACGACTCTCTTTTGAACCCTGTCCAGGAGCGAGAGACAAACAGCAGATGCACCAGCCCAGATGTGACAACAGTACTCCATACATGGGCGAATGGTTGCCTTATAGAGGTATTGGATACTGTCAGGCGTAAGTAGTTTTCTAGCACGGTAGAGGGAGCTAACCTTCCTTGCAGCAGTCTTGGCAATGCTCTCAATGTATCTATTCCAGTTCATATTCCCTGTAAACGTTAGGCCGAGGAGTTTAAAAGAAGTACTTTCAGGCAATGTCTTCTTGGCCATTGCTATTGGTGGTAGAGAAGGTTTCTTGTAGTTATTGAAGAAAACAAGCTTAGTCTTAGCAGCATTGAATGAGACCAACCATTTTTGTCCCCATTCCATTACGAATTGGAGGTCATCCTCTAGTGTTTCTGCCATTTTCTTGGATATGTGTTCATTTGTTTTCCCCTCATATCTGTTATAGAGAGTGGTGTCATCGGAAAATATACCATCTCCGAAACAATTTTATCAGGGGGTCATTTATTAATATAAGGAATAATAGAGGTCCAAAGATAGACCCCTGAGGTACTCCCGAGTTTATGTCATATTGTTTGGATGTACGACCTTCGAGAACAACTTTGATATTTCTATTACTTAAGAAGGATTTAATTACATTATGAATTCTTCCAGTGATTCCATATGATCTAATTTTCCTTAGAAGACCATCGTGCCATACCCTGTCAAACGCCTAAAGTATATATCAAGGGCCACCGCTCTACCCTCCCCTGTTTTATCCAATGAACGGTATATACGTTAAGAAACTACAGTTAAGATATCTGCTGTTGAACGGGTTTGCCTGAATCCATATTGTTTGTCAGTCAGGAGTTTAGCAGCCGTTAGGTGCTGGACTAGGGCTTGATTAACTAAGGACTCCAATATTTTGGCGAAAAGAGAGAGGAGGTTAATGGGGCGATAATTTAGTGGGTCGTTTCTTTCACTAGGATTCTTGAAGACTGGTACCACAGAGGCGGTTTTCCAGCAGTCGAGAAAACAAGATTCGTAAGGCATTTATTGTAAAGTTTGGACAGAACTGGAGCAACCTCGCCAGAGCATTTTTTTAATAGCACAGCCGGGATGAGATCTGGTCCACATGCTTTTGAGGTGTCTAGGTTTTTTTATAATAGCATGTACCTGAGAAGGGGTGACTTTCAAATCGTCTAGTGTGGCGTCTGTTCGCAGAGGAAAATCAGGGAGTGAGTGGTGCACCGAGTTCTGTGTGGAGTTTGAGGCAAACCGACTGGCAAGCAGATTACCCTTGTCAGTTGCCGTGCAAGCAACTTCATGATTGTTTGATAGTGAGAGAATAGTTGACTGTCCATTATTTATTACGCTGTTGTAGATTTTCCAAAATCTGTCTTAGCTGTCTCTATAACTCTCTTACAATTATTCCTAGTTTCTATAAACTTCTGTTTATTTGAGCTGGACTTATGTCGGTTGAATCTGCGGAAGGCATGCTACCTTTGACAAATGGCAGCTGCACAAGCAGAAGTAAACCATTGGGGAGAGTGGGGCTTGCTATAGAATTTCCGTGCGGGAACATGTGCTTCAATAGCAGTTTTGAACCATTCAGTGGTCTCATTTGCATACTGTTCCGCTGGAAGAGTAAATATATTTTACCATGGGGCATCTCTGATGAGCTCCCTGATGGCTTCCCAATCAGCCTTTTTGTAATACCTCGTTGTTTTGAGTAGTGGGTCTTCAGTGTTAGGGCGAGAATTTAGGCTTATTTCTTCCATTATCACAGCGTGATCAGCATTCCCGAGTGGGCTGTGGGCATTTGTTGTACAGTCATTGGGAACCGTTTTCAGAAAGAGATCTAGAAGTGAGGCATGTTGATCTTGCTGATCTGGGAAACGTATCGGAAATGTAACCAACTGAGATAGGGAATGGGATATAGAGAAGTTGTGTGTTGCGCTACCAGCTACGTCTGTGTGATTAGAGAATCCTAGCCAGTTACTGTGGTGGACATTTAAGTCTCCAAATACATGTATTTGTGCGCTAGTATCGAGGGAGAGTGATATATCTATGCTGTATGAGACTTTGTTTATTAGGGTACAGTCTTGGTTTGAGGGAGAGCGGTAGAGAAAATACAAGTAGCTAATATTGCGTTGCATATTTAGTCTGAAACACATAAAGGCCTGGCCATCTGATTATAGTTTTATTTCTCTAGTCAGGGGGAGAGTGTTACGAATATAGACTCCAAGTCCATGCATATGTATGTCCGAGTCCTTACTGTAGAGTGGGAGATAACCAGGCATGTTAAAGTTGTTAGAGGGAATGGAGTAGTGAAGGTTAGTTTCACTTAATGCTAAGATATCCGGGGTGTTTACAAGGAGAAATGACTCAACATCATCTAAGTTAGTTCTAAGCCCGCAGATATTAGTAAATGCAAGCCTCAAGGGAGGAGGCAGGTTGGTTTTCTTTGAGATTGGTCCTGGTTTAAACGTAACTTTTGCTTGAACTGTCATTTCATTTTATTTTATTTAAAAGTTTCAGTTAGGGTGAGTGAGTGAGGGGGTGCTGGACAAGTAGTTGTGCAGAATACCAGACATACAATACAGGTAGACCATCAGCTGTCCTCACCCACAGGATTGTGGCATCAGGAAAGCCCACCGGGGATGAGTGCAGGGTCCCTTTTTATGCGCGACATGGCACTAGAAACATCCCGATATTTTACAACTGTTGACGGAGCAGCCGCTCTAAGCGCTACCAAAGAGTTAGGGCTATTGTACTATCAGTCGGAAACAGCAGCCAGGAACTGTCAATCCGGTACCCTCAATCCATTAGGCAAAGCAAGCCCAGTCCAACTGAACCGACATATATGGCACTGATGCACCCCACTGTGTCCAGTTTAGGGGGATGGGATGTGGCGGGAGCGGGGAAAAGCGGCGTTCATTGCCCTAGTCAGGAAACAAGGTCAACCACTGTGTGATTCAGACGAGTCCCTGAGATATAACCTTTACGCGTGGCCAATAGGCAAAGAAGGAGAATGAAAGCCGGGCGATTGATAGAGTATCTCCTCCTTAAGCAGTTTTAGGTTTGCCAACCGGTGATTTGTTTGAGTCACCCGCTCTAGGAAGGTTGTCGTCCAGGACTGAAGAGGCCTCCCTCTTCTAGGTTTAGTTTCAGTGTCTGTTTGAACGATTCAGTGGTCTTATTTGCGCACTGTTCAGCAGGAAGAGAACAATATTTCCCCATGGGGCCTCTCTTATAAGATCTTTGATGGCTTCTAAGTCAGCCTTTTTATAATATTTCGTTGTTTTGAACACTGGCTCTTCAGTTTTGGGTCTAGAGTTTAGGGCAGTTTCAACCATTATCACTGCGTGCTCAGTGATCCCGAGTGGTCTGTCAGCATTTGTTATGAAATCTTCGGGAAATGTGGTCAGAAACAGATCTAAAAGTGATGCCTGTTGTACTTGATGGTCAGGGAAACCGGTTGGAAACGTAACCATTTGTGATAGGGAGTGAGATATAGGAAAACTATGGGTTGTGGTGCCCGCTGCATCTGTCTGAGTAGAGAATCCAAGCCAGTTTTTGTGGTGAACATTAAAGTCACCAAATACATGTACTTGTGCGCTAATGTCGAGGGAGAGTGCTGTGTCTTTGCTGCCAGAGACTTTGTTTATTATGGTGCAGTCCTGGGTTGAGGGAGAGCGGTAGAGTAAATAAAAGTAGCTAATGTTGTGTTGTATGCTTAGTCTAAAGCACATAAAAGCTTGATCGTCCGTTTCTAGGTTTCTTTTTCTAGTCATGCGGGGTGTTACGAATGTAGGGGATGGTGGAGTGTAGGTTAGTCTTGCTTAGCGCTAAGATATCCGGGGTATTTGTTAGGAGAAATGCTTCAACATCATTTAAATTAGTTTTAAGCCCACGTATGTTAGTGAATGAAAGCCTCAAGGTAGGATGCAAGTTGGATGTGTTTATCTCTAGGCCTGGTTTAAACTTATTTTTTGATTGTACTGACATATTTTTAAAGAGTTTCAGTTAGGTGAGTGGGGCTGAACAAGAGGTTATGCAGGGCATCAGCCATGCAACACAAGTAGACAATCAGCTGGCCTTTCTTATACTTGGAGTGTTGCCCCAGGAAAGCCCATCGGGGATGAGTGCACGGTCCCTGTCCGTGCGCGACATGGAACTACAAACATCCCTGTATTATACAACTGTCGATGGAGCAGCCGCTCTAAGCGCTACCAAAGAGTTAGGGGACCTGTACTACCAGTCGGAAATAGCAGCCAGGAATTGTCAATCCGGTACCCTCAACCCATCAAATGAATGTCAGCCCAATCTAATTGCACAGGAATGTGTGGTACTGAAGCACTCCCAATTGCCCAGTTATTGGGGGTGGGATGTATCGGGAGTGGGGAAACGGCGTAATTGCCCTAGAAAAGAAACAAGATCTACTACTAAGTGTTATGTCGAATCACTGTGATAGTGTCTCTGTTATGCACCCGACTAATAGGCAAAGAAGGGGTATAGAAGCCTGGCGATAGACAGTATCTATCTACTCCTTAAGCAATTAAGGTTTGGAGACCGGTAATTTATTTGAGTAACCAGCTCTAAGAGGATTGTCATTCAAGACTGGAGATTCCTCCCTCCCCTTAGGTTTAGTTTCAGAGTGTTCCTTCTCCTAGACGGGTGATATGGGAAGATCTACTGCGTCCATCAGCCCTGAATCCTGAATATGCATAATGAAAAAATCCAAATTGCGTAATTGAAAAGTATAAGGTAACTGCAGCTTCTCTTCCAAATTTTGAATTCTCACCATGTCGTATCGCATTTTAATTCCCTTTAGTGTATTGATTGTTGCGATTTCTTCTGATGAGTTAAGCGGAAAATAGATTCACTAATTGATATACTAATTAAGTGATTGGTGTTGCGCTACGAAACATATAGTGTCAAGAACTGTAGAAATCAATTGACGTAAAGGAATACAATACAAAATTGTCAACATCATGTATTTTGGAATATATATTTTTGTCATTTATTCTATATATTGCTCTGTATTCACATTTAGCTTCTTATATAAGGATTGATATATAATAAGAAAAATATATGTCGACAGATATATATATATACTTATATATATATATATATATATATATTCATATATTAGCTAAATAATTAAATTTACGTGCATGACATTTTCTGTACTGACACGTGTATGTGGGCCCAACTTAAAACACGAGGATCAAACTCACAATCGCACTCACAGACATCAATTATCTTCCTAATTATCTATGAAATTCATCAGCGTTCATGCACGATTCTACTCGCTTTAAAATGTAAAATTATTTTTTTTTATTAGTGACATACATATTTTTTGTGTATTTTTCAATATATTTATGATTACTTTATTAATTATTTAAATATTTTAAAATTGTTTTGTATATATATAATTTTATGTACAAGACGTGTTTCTGGATTGAGCTTTCAAAACCATGGATCAACCAATAACGATTATCGAACTCGCAACTGCACTATATGTAGTCTGACGTGTTTTCAATAAGTAAGGAGGCTCCTAACTTTCCTCTCTAACTCTCTGTAAATAGTGCATGAGTGAGGTTTATTCACTGATGAAAAGAAAAAAAAGAAAAAACTCCTGTATGTGGATAAAATTTTATCCACATACACGATTTTTAAAAATATTTAATAATAATAATAATAATAATAATAATAATAATAGTAATAACAACAACAATAATAATAATAATTTATTATTATCATTATAATTGTTATTATTATCCTTATTTTTATTATTATTGTTGTTATTGCCATTATCATTCTATTTATTATTATTATTATTAATAATATTAATAATAAATAGAATAATAATAACAATATCAACAATAATAATACCAATAATGATAATAATAATAACAATAATACTAGCAATAGTAATAGCAACAATAACAACAACAACAACAACAACAACAATAATAATAATAATAATAATAATAATAATAATAATAATAATAATAATAATAAATAGGTCGAATAAAAGTAGCGCCGCTAAAAAACGTAAACAAAAGAAAAGGTGCATCTTACTGTAACCGTTAAAGAAAGCGAATATTCAATGCAAAAATTAAGGGTTATAAATCTCTTTTATATTGAATATAAGAACGTCAATTAGCACATAGACACATTTTCATAAATGAACTGAAATATCAAAAGTCTCCATGTTCTTTGCATTTTTTTATTCATGACATACGTATTTTGCGTATTTTTCAATATATTTATGATTACTTTATTAATTATTTAAATATTTTAAAATTGTTTTACATATATATATTTTTATGTACGAGACGTGTTTCTGGGTTGAGCTTTCATAGCCATGGATCAACCAACAACGATTATCGACCTCCCAACTGCACTATATATAGTCTGACGTATTTTCAATATGTCAGGAGGCTCCTAACTTTCCTCTCTAACTCTCTGTAAATAGTGCATGAGTGAGGTTTAATCACTGATGAAAAGAAAAAAAAAGAAAAAACTCCTGTATGTGGATAAAATTTTATGCACACACACGATTTTTCAAAATATTTAATAATAATAATAATAATAATAATAATAATAATAATAATAATAATAATAGTAATAATAATAATAATAATTGTTAAGTTTGCAGGTTGAAACAAGTAACGTAGAAAGCAATACAAATGACGACTCAACAAACAAAGGTAGATCAAATAAGAAGTGTATTAGGAAAAGGTATATTTACAGGATATTTACATAATGGTGTCAACTAAGAGTCTTTGCCGGACAAACATATCTGCTCTCGGCGGCCTTCGGTAGCTTCTGGTGAACACACACTCAGACTAATTGAGTATTCCTATTTATGTGTAATTACTATCCACATATGCAAATGAATGTGTGCCACCACAAAACCCTCCTCCCAAGATTTGAAGTCGCACAGATTTCAATATCTTTTTCTCTTGGGATTTAACATTAATGGTTCATTAAACTTTCTTTTTCTACCTGATCTTCGGTGTTCAGGTGTATATATAGGCGGTTCCAAATTAAAGGATTCGTATATTATGTCCATGGGTTTCTCCTCTATGACTGCTGTTGTATAATCACCATCTTCAATGTGGCGTTTTTTTTTATTTGGTTCAGGTGTCTTTATGTATATTCTTTGGATCTTTAATCATGTATATACAATCACCAATGCATTTATCCACTACTCCACATTCTCAGTAAGAAGTGTTATTCCTGTAGCACTTGAAATATACTCGATCTCCCGAGTTATATTTCTTTCTTATCATGTGTGTTGTGTTTCGGACAATTGCCTGTCTTGGCAATAGGTTATCAAACGCTGATTTCACCTTTCTGGCAAATATTAAATCAGCTGGTGATATGTTTGACGGGGTATTACGGTGCGGTGCTATCCTATATATTTGCAAACGTTGTTGCAAAGCTTTTTCTTTACAGATACGGTGGGGGCTGCCCAGTCGCTCTGTTCTATTTTTGATAGTATTCCTGTCTGTTCCAATCTCTCTAATTCTTTATTAATCGTTTCCAACCCAGCAAACGTAACGTTCCGCTTTTTTCTAAAAATTGGGCTGGTGTTTTCTTTAAGTTCAAACGAGGCCTTAAATGTATTGTAACGACTTAATTTTGTCATAAATACATCATGGAATATTTTTAAGTCCTCTTTTATATTTTCTTTGTTGAAGTAGTGCATTCTATTTTTTTACAGAATGTATTAATTGGCTTATCCCAGAGTCCAAATTTCTCAATTAAATCTATTCCAAACAGGTTTTCGCTATTTTTCAATAAGAACATTTTTAATTTCTTCGAAATCCCTTTCAATTTTATCGGAAGGATAACTTCTCCTTCAAATTTTATCTCACCACCAGTTACCGTCCGAGCTGATTTACCTGTTTTCATCATGGTTGGTTGACCCAACTTTTTCCATGTATTCAAGTATATTATAGAAATATCGGATCCTGAATCCAGTTGTAATTTTATTGACGTTTTTAATATTTCCACTTTTATATATGTTCGCCGATTTCGTCTAATTTTCCATTTGATTTTCTTTGCTGTACTCTCTTTCTGGTGAAATCTGTATATTTGTAACAATCGCTTTTGTGTCCGACTTTCTTGCAAATGTAGCATGTTTCTTCTTATGATGTCAATCCGATTCCCAATGTCTTTATGCGCGTCTATTACCGTTATATCTAGGAAGAGACTTGTTATATTCTTTACTATAATTATAATTATTATATTTGGAATATCTCGTTCCGTTTTGACTGCTTTTATTTGTATAGTTCTTGGTTGGTGTGTATCGTTTTCTAACCTTTCTTACACATGCCACTCCAGATTCTTCTATCTTTTTGAATCCATTTTAGTGGAATGGCCCTTTAACAATCCTCTGCTAATTTCTGTAGTGTTAAATCTTGCACAGATTCCAGCTTAGACAACACTCGTCTGCGTATTTCTGCATTTTTCGTGGAGACTTACCCTTGTGCGAAGATTAGGTATTTGAAATCTTCTACTGTTAGTTCCGCTAACTTAAAATTATCACAGTTTTTATTGACAACTGATGCGTATGTCAAATAATCTTGGTTGTCCATCTTCCTTAGATTCATACACAACCATCTCTTATGAAAAAGAGATATATTCGCATTAAATAATCCTTTTAGTAATTTTACAGCCTCCATGAAATCTCATTCCGTAGTTTTTTTAGGTAGTATATAATCTACGAACTTGCTGTGTTCTCTTACACCCAACTTCCTGAGTAAAAGGATCATTTTCTGGCTATTTGGCCAACTTTTGCAGTCCAGTTGAAAGACATCCTCGCGTCTTGTATAGTATGCTTCAAAAGTCTTTTCTTCCTCCGGCACATAATTAAATGTGTCCATGCTTTTAAATATAGTTGTATGCGAGAAATTAGTACTGTCGATATTTTCTCGATTAGTCTTTAATAGTTCCAGTGTTTTAGCAACACGTTCATTTTGCCTTTCTTCATACTCAAATTGTAATTTCTCCTGTCTTTCTTCTTGTTCAAATTGTAATTTCTTCTGTCTTTCTTCTTGTTCCATTTGTCATTTCAATAATTTCTCCTCTCTACAGATTGCGCCTTGTGTTGCGTCAGCAAAAATTGCATTAACATTCTAGATAAATCTTCCATTTTTTTGTACGTGACGTTTTACTATCTTATATCCGTTATCCAGTGACAACCTTAGTTTAAAAAAAAAATCTTTCCTTGGTTTTAGTTTAACTGTGGTATTTTTTTTAAATACCGAAGAGAAAAATTTGGTTTACCAAAAAGTCTTTAGTTGGTATTTACAGCAATTTAGGAAATCCACTGGTGAACTTTTTTTTTCTTCGTATGTTGCTTCCTTGTAATTTAGTAATACGAATCTTTTCTTTGTCATTTAGTAATACGTATCTGTTTGTCGTTTTACAAAAATTCACTTTTACAGTTTTTTATCTTTTTTTAACATTGATTCCGCGGAAAACGACATAAATCGTCGCTTTTTTTTTGCCACGTTCGATTTTTTTCTTTGAGACTGCAATTAAAGGTTTTGGTTTGTCTCTTTTTTTCCAACTAGTATTTTAGTAAATAAAATACTATTAATCGAGGTTACTTTTTTTTTAACCTGAATGTAGTTTTTGTTCTTGGAATTTGGGAAACAACCGTTTCTTTCTTTTAGTGTTGTACTTCGCGAGGGAAATATTTTACAGTTTTCCAATGCTCGCTGAATTATTCATGTTTTCCGCTTGCGTCGAATTTCTCTTTAGCGTAAAATCCGCTTTTACGACTATTTCGTTCGTCAAAACTTGTATTCCTTAGAAAGGTAAACCGTTGCGTTGTACTTTTTTTTAGTGAGTTCTTTCCATTTCTTCGTCAAACTGTTATATTGGACGTTCATCCTTGTCGGCACTGTTAAGTTTGCAGGTTGAAACAAGTAACATAGAAAGCAATACAAATGGCGACTCAACAAACAAAGGTAGATCAAATAAGAAGTGTATTAGGAAAAGGTATATTTACAGGATATTTACATAATCGTGTCAAATAAGAGAGTCTTTGCTGGAGGAACATATCTGCTCTCGGCGGCCTTCGGTGGCTTCTGGTGAACACACACTCAGACTAATTGAGCCTTCCTAGTTATGTGTAATTACTATCCGCATATGCAAATGAATGGGTGCCACCACAGCAATAATAATAATAATAATAATAATAATAATAACAAAATATTATTATTGTTATTATTATCATTATTTTTATTATTATTATTGTTATTGTTATTATTATTCTATTTATTATTAGTATTAATAATAATATTAATAATAAATAGAATAATAATTATAACAATAATAACAATAATAATAACAATACCAATAATGATAATAATAACAATGACAATAATAATAACAATAATAATGATGATAACAATAACAATAATAATAACAATAACAATGATAATAATAAGAACAACAACAACAATAATAATAATAATAATAATAATAATAAATAGGTACAATAAAAGTATCTCCGCTAAAAACCGTAAACAAAAGAAAAAGTATATATTTCTTTCACCGTTAAAGCAAGCGAATATTCAATGCAAAAATGAAGGGTTATAAATCTCTTTTATATCGGATATTAGAACGTCAATGAGCACATAGACACATTCTCATAAATAATATGAAATGTCTAAAGTCTCCATGTTCTTTGCATTTCATAGTTTACTTTCTTTATGTAACTTTGCTTGTAAATGCCTATTTGTTATTTGATTCATCATACGACTAAATTTCGAATTTTCAAAGCGCAATTTTAAATGTTACACGAATATATCACATAAATGTGTATACATATTGATTCCAATATTTCAGCATGTACTTCCCCTCCTTTAAAATTAAATCTATTTACAGCATCATTAGATGCAATATCTTTGTCGTGTAAACATATGAAAATACAGTCTTCTATAACAAATATTAGCAGTTAGATTAATCCACCCCGTTTTTGCTCGATTAAAGCGGTGTTACTTCAGAGTAATAGTGTGTTTCATATCAAAAGCACTTTACTGTTTGAATATTTCGATATCATAATTATATATTTAACCCACTTCAAATCTCTTTGTCAATGCCTGCATGCTGCTTTTTAGTTAGTTTATACCCCATGGTTTCTATTTGTCAATGAATAAAATTAACATAACGCCGTATTAAATCTTTATTATAAGACGATATGAGACTCAAAAACGGAATATTCCATAATGATAACATATCTTTCTTTCACGAAAAACACTCGTCCAGCTGAAGCCACTGTGAAAAATTTCCCCCACTCTATATCTGTGTCTAAATCAAAACGTGGATTCCATGAACAAAGCTTCTTTCTTAGAACTGCACGCCTGTGGAACTCTGTTCCGTCTGACTGCTTCCCACCGTACTACAACTTGTATGTCCTCATAGTCCAACGTAAACAAATTCCTAATGAACCACCCCCTTAAGTAAACACTTCATCAAATCTCCGCGCTAACGTAATGTACTTGCAATAACTCTTATCCCTGAGTGGCTTCCGGGCCTTGATAAGTGGTGATCACTGTGTCAAAAAAAAAATATATATAGACAGATACATACATTCCAGAAAAAAAATATTATTTTTAATTGCGAGAATACCTCGTTTCTCATAGAAAATCAATTACACCTCTTAGAATATATTACTGGTGAAGAAATATATTTGACTTTAATATATTGTGCAGATTTCAAATAATAGAATGTTAGAAACAACGGTGTATTTGGAATTATCACTTTTTCTGTGTCTGAATATTACGTCTAATTTAAATCACGATCCCGTATTTGCGTATGTTTTTTTTTTAACTAAAAAGGCATGCTTCCTAAAATGTATAAGTAGCATTTGCTTTTCGTAAAATTAAATTCATGTAATCATCTGATTGGTCATACATTTAATACAGATGCCAAGTTTAAGGAGGTGTTTCTTATTACAATATGTATGATACTAGAGATAACGTAATCGAAGTCATATTCTTGTCAGCACAGATATTTCTCTAACTATTTACACGGATTTACACGGTTGAACAATAAGCATGTCGCCTTAACGAAAACAACTATGTCACATTAAGTAAACACATTATATATATATATATATATATATATATATATATATATATATATATATATATATATATATATTTCGAAAGGTAATGAGATTATGTTTTATGTCTTTAAGGTTGTGTTCAGATATTTTAATTTTTCTAATTGATAATTTATTAATATTGGTACAACCATAGGATTATATCTGTATATGTATGAAATACGCTATCTTTTTGATTACGTTATTCTTAATGTAAATATATCCCCGCATGCTTACGCCGTGGGTCAAAATGTTAAAAATGCGCAAATATTTTTTATACTAATTATTGGTTAATCATAGCTACGTCAGTGTGTAAGACGATGATAATTATTTACACACACACACAATATATATATATATGTATGTGTGTGTGTGTATGTATGTATATATATGCATGTATGTAGGTAAGTATATGAATATATATGTCTGCATATATGTGTATATGTGTGTATATGTATGTGAGTACATGTGTACGTATATATCTCTATTTTCTGTATGTGATTATGTATACACGTGTGTATATGTAGTTTTTTATGCAAATATTGTGTTGGGGGTGTAAATGCTTCACGCTTGCATTAGACTTTATGTGAAAGAGTATATGTTTTTCTTATATGTATATGTGTATATGTATACATATATACACCTATATACATATATATATATGTGTGTGTGTGTGCGCGCGCTTGTAGGTATGAGAAATTGAATGCTAAACGATTTTATTATCTATAAACACAAATCAGCGGCCTTGGCAACGGATTTAACGTATGTGTTCCATTTATGATCAGGAGTAAATGCTAGGCCCAGAATCTTGTCAAAACATGCAGCCTCCTAAGACGAGAGCAATTCATTTCAATTGATACCAGATTATGGAAAGATAAACGCTTGCTTTTAGATGCATTTAAAGTAACACGCCACTTTTTCCCCCATTGTATCACTTTCTCAAGATCAGAGGAGAGAACACGAGAGAAACTTAGTCGTTCATTGTCTTAGATGTGCTACCATAGAGAGTAGTGTCATCATCATAAATGTCTACGAATTATGTAAGGGTGTGATTTAGAAGATTATTCATGTAGATTAGGAAGAGAGTTGGGCACAGAAAGGACCTCTGATAGAGTAGCATTAATACTGTGAGCTTCTGATTTCTGTCCATCAACAACTATTCTTATGAATCTATCAGAGAGAAATATATTAATAATAGACGAGACATTCCACGCTATACCATAGCTGGAGATCTTGTGAAGTAAACCTTTATGGCATACGCTATCAAAGGTCTTTCATATATCAAGAGCAATTGCCCTTGAACGGTAGCCTTCGTCGAGAGATTCGGTGATCCTATGAGATATAACTGTAAGCACATCTGCTGTAGATCTAGCAAAACGGAAACCATAACTCGTGTTACTGAGAAGGTTATTTTTACTGAGATGGTTGATTACTCCTCTATTTCATACAGATTCCAGCAACCTACTCATGACGCAATGGATACTTATTGGTCCGTACTGCGAGGGAGATGAGCGATCACCTGAATTCTAAAATACAGTGCATACTGATAAGAAGCAATTCTTCTTAAGACATTGTTTAAGCAGTTGTGTAAGTTTAAGAAGTTTGGCGCTACTTCTGGTTGAAGATTTTAGTGCATAATACAGTTTATCATAACAGTAATGAGAAGTTAATTATCTACAGAATGAAATACAGATTAATAAATAACCCAGTACAAAAGAAGGATTGAGAATTGCTTGGGGTTATTTTAATGTTTGTATAATGTTATTTGATATGTAAACATGTGTAATGTATTATAATAATTGTTGTTATGTTGGCCAATATGTATATAAATATTATAAATACTAAATTTACTAATTAATAAACGTAACTTTGTTTCTGGAAGGATATACGTTAATTTATTTTATTTGTAAATACGATTTTCTTAGTTAAAATGATGTTATTTCTCATTCACAATAGCGTAACGTAAGCAAGATATGAGGTATGTGCAGCTTCTCTTCTAATGTTGATTTTTTAATTACATCCAAACGCATTTTGTTTATTTTGGTTAATTGATTGTTGCTATTTTTTCTGACGAGTTAGAGCAATATAGATTAACTGATTAATATAATTATTAACTGATTCATTTTATGCTACGAAGCATATGCTGTCAATAATTGTAAGTGTCAACTGAATACAAGGAATATTTTTATTATTGTCAACAGTATGTGATTGGAAATACAATCTTTTGTCATTTATTATATATATGTATATATACATGTATGTATATATACATATATACAGTGATGATCATATTTATGGGCACGGTAAAATAAGAGTTAAATTTTGTTTAATAAATTCTAACAAAGGGATTAAATTAAAGAAAATAACAAAGTATATTATGTATTTTTAACTGCCCTTTCCGATGCAGCAATCGGATTTTAGAAAAAATAAATAACAAAGGAACAACAAACATAATTGCAAAAAACCCTTGTTCAAAATTATTGGCACGGCTTTGTTTTTCTTTTAGTATCAGTATAATATCAATCAATTTCCGGTTTACGTGCTTTCTGAACTTTTTTATAGCCATATTATGCTTGTTTAACGCTAATTCAGTGAATAATTTTTTTCAGATAATTTTTAGATAGCGATTTATTTAAACTATTATAAGTGACTAAATTATAATTTTCAATCGCCATGGTTAAAACTAAGGAACACAGCGAAGACGTCAGGAAGCTTGTTGTAGCATGCCATACCAATGGGGAGGGCTATGATAAGATTTCAAAGAAGCTAAACCTTCCCAAATCCACTGTTAGAGCCATAATAAACAAGTTCAAATCGCAAGGCCACGTTATGAGTTTAGAGGGTAGAGGGAGAAAAAGGATTCTTTCCCCAAGAGATGAACGGAAAATTGTTCGACAAGTAAAACAAAACCCAAGGATCTCTGTTGGGGAGATTGTTGATGAACAGAGCACCTCTGGAGTGAATGTATCTCGACATACAGTTGGAAGAGTTTTGAAGAGAGCTGGTTTAAAAGCATGTCGTCCGAGAAAGACTCCCTTATTGAAGCCTATGCACCTGAACGCAAGGCTAGCCTTTGCATAACGTCATATTGATAAAGATGTTGCATTCTGGAAACGTGTTCTATGGACTGACGAAACGAAAATAGAGTTATTTGGCCATAATAAAGTGTCTTATATTTACAGAAAATCTGGCGAAGCTTTCCTGCCTAAGAACACCATACCCACAGTGAAGCACGGTGGAGGCAGTTTGATGTTTTGGGGATCCTTTGCTGCCTCTGGACCAGGGCGACTTGTTAAGGTCACAGGTAGCATAAAAAAGGAAGATTATGTTAAAATACTGGATGAAAACCTGAAAGACTCTGCTAAAGAGCTCTCACTTGGTCGTCGTTGGTGGTTCATGCAAGATAATGACCCAAAACATTCAGCTAAACTGACTAAGAAATGGCTTTAGGACAATCATATTAATGTTTTGGAGTGGCCATCACAAAGCCCAGACCTTAATCCAATTGAAAATTTATGGAGAACATTAAAATTGAGGGTAATGCAAAGGAAGCCTAAAAATCTTATTCAATTGGAGGATTATTGTCAGGAAGAGTGGGCTAAAATTACTACTGAAGAGTGCAACAACTTGGTTGTAAACTATGAAAAGCGACTGAGGAAGGTAATCAAGGCCAAAGGCTATACAATTGATTATTAAATAAATCGTGCCAATAATTTTGAACAAGGGTTTTTTGCAATTATGTTTGTTGTTCCTTTGTTATTTATTTTTTCTAAAATCCGATTGCTGCATCGGAAAGGCCAGTTAAAAATACATAATATACTTTGTTATTTTCTTTAATTTAATCCCTTTTTTAGAATTTATTAGACAAAATTTAACTTTTATTTTACCGTGCCAATAAATATGATCATCACTGTATGTATATATATAAATATATATATATATATGTATACATGCACACACACACATATATATATATATATATATATATATATATATATATATATATATATAATAGCAAAAGTACCCATCCTTGACTGGGTTAAAAAACAGCCTACAGAAAATGGACCCTGGTTTATTAAAGTATGATTGATTATGAAAAGAAGGGTTGAAAAAAGATAGCTTCGAATTTTGGGGTATAAAAACCAAAGCAAAATATGATGGAAGTAAAAATAAAATAGATAAACTCCATAATTCATTATACCATACGTGTTCACACTGAAACACTTATTACAATATTCTGTGGGTTTATATTAAAAAAAAACAACATTGTAAAACTTTGTGACATATTTCAATTCTATGGAGGTCAGGCGCGAACGAACACCCCATCATTTTAGTATACCATATTTCTTTTAACTGAAACATAATTATCAAAGTATACTTACGCAGATAGATATGAAAATCTTTATTAAAGTGTCTGCCTATTTTCATTATATGGAGGCCAGGCGCGAACGCAGACCCCACAATTGTATTATACCATCCCTATTTTAGTTAAAACATACTTATCAGATTATTATTATGTACATCTATATATATATATATATATATATATATATATATATATATATATATATATCATACCTACTTTATTTTTTTCAATGTTTCAATTTATTATGCCCGTACTTTGTGGACCAGGCGCGTACGAAGACCCCACAATTTTTATGAATCATCATTATGCCAGATCAAACATACCGATTCCTGTGTCTCAATACACCTTCTATCATTATCTGTGATCAGTTTTCTATAATAGTCAACCATATAGGAACGTATTCGTGACCAGACACACACACAGGTGTTTAGCTTTATATTATAGATATATATATTAATATATATATATATATATATATATATATATATATATATTAATTGTTTTACATATACAAGGTGACCCAAAGAATACGGACATAAACTCTAATTAGGACCCGTTTCTTAGTGTTTTGTCCGAATGAACTGAAACTTTCGTCATAAACAGTTTATTATATTCAAAACATCACATTTAAACACAAGGGTAGTTGGCCTTTTTTTCTCCGTTCTAGAGCATTTGATCTAGATGGCCTCCATTTAGCTTCTTTTTTTGTGGGGGGGGGTCACCCTGTATGTATTTCTGCGTCTTTTTAGAGTATCTCTTGTTTTTATCTGAATGTTTACATACTTCATTGCACTGCTTTATTTTACTACATATAGTTCTGGTCATGTTTCGTCTCAATCAGATTGAAATTTACATCTAGGTAGAAAAATAAGTTATTGTTTTAGTAAAATTTTGTTATTTTTTTGTTTAGTGAAAATTGGATGATACGATTTGAAAAGATACGGGGCCATTCTATATTTAAACATGATCAGAATTTCAGAAAATGTTACTAATTTCGGTGTTTAATCTAACAAAACAATCTATAAACTCTAGTATCAGATTCACTCAAGTTTCAACCTATATTTATTCTTTACTGGAAAATGAAAACTTTGCATTGTTTTCTTTTTGCTTTTTCGGATTGTTTAATTACAATCTATAAATTACTAATTTTGCTTATAATTCTTTTTGTTTGTTCATTTTAATTGTATTTTCCTTAGCATATACTTATTTTTTATATCTCAGTTCTGGAAATAACTCAGGCTTTTTGCCGGCAATCACACCATTGCTACCTGTTTGGTATGAATAGATTGATGGAAAACAGTACTTTCAAATTATCTAAAACAAATAAATCATTTTACTAACTAATGTAAATTCTTAAATTTATTTAATGACCGGTGGTCTAAACTGACTACCCTAGTCAAATCAGAGAAAGTCCTTTTTTTTTGTCTTTTTTATCAGACGGAGAAAATGGAAGTAATTTTTTTTTTTTAAGTAAATAAAAAATCTTGCATTTTTCAAGCAATATAAATCGAAACTTTTTTACTTACTTTCTTTTTGTTTGTTGCAAAACGGGACAAATGGAAGTAATTTTCTTTTAAATAAAATTATCTTGTATTTTTAACAAATATTAATCGTTTACTCCTGCGACCCCCACCGATTAAATGCCTCTAACCACCACTTTTCCTAAAGGCTGCTGATGCTACTCCCGCCAATTTAACTCCTATCACAACTACTATTTTTGTCTCTGTTGCTACTCCCACAGATTTAACTCCCATCACCACTACTACTTTGCATTTCTTTGAATTTATTTTGCATTTCCATACACCAAACATGGATAAAAATACCACTAAAACAGCCGATGGGTCAATAGCTTCATTGTGGTACCTAACTTGCCTTGGTGGTTGGCCTTAAACTTAAACCGCGTCACAAACACAGACAGAAAGTACAGAAATTCATGATGGGATATATAGTGTTCTTGAAGACAGCTTCATTTCTGTGGTCTCGGTAATCTCTCCTGTAGCTTTCATTTTTATTTCGATATTTTTGTGACCAAGCGCGTTTGAAATATAAAAAATAAAATATTAAATACAAAAATAACATCGTTATCATGCTTCTAAAATTACCCATAAACTTGAAATCACTATTCTAACTTTCAGCATTATATACATATATGTGTGTGTGCGAGCGTATGTGTGTGCGTGTGTGTCCGCGAAATTGATTGATTAAGTAAAATAATGTTGATAATCAGGGATCTTGATTTTCGTGATGCATCAAAGAATGGATGAAATCGTGGGCAGTCACGTCAACATGCAGTATTTGCAGGCTATGTAGAAGTTAATCGCATCTCCTCGATAAACTTCCCACAATAAGGGTCTTCAATCACTGATTATCTCATTAAAAACCTGTCATGTTCAGCGAACATTTGCACGAATTCATTTTTAATCCTGAGTCGTGCTCGCTCATTATTCCATTTGAAGACCTTGGACACTGTTCACATTCGGTTGAGAAGTTTAGTTTCTGGGATTTTAGATAAATATCATAATGTTGCTTTATTGTAATAAGTTAGCTCATTTTTTCACCTAAACATTAACGGAACGCAATGTAATTTTATTTTAAATTGTACATATTTACGATTAACCTGTTTTAAAAACCCTCGATACAGCTTTGAGAAATCGAGAGCAGAACGGTAAGGTGACTACCCTATTTTTTTCTCTGTTCTTTTTCACCCGTTTTAAGGCTTTTAATCATGAATTACAAAAGTCTTCGCTTTCATGATTGCGATATATTTATATACTATTTTATCAAAGGTACTGTGTCTATGCGTATGTCTATCTGTGATTGCATGTCTTGTGAACTTGAAAACGGATTGATCTAGTTTTATGAGATTTTAGGCGAACGTGCTTTATGTGTCTAGCAGACTTCGTAGATCGTTTTCAGGAAGTATCGAATATCAATAAACTAAATAAGCTGATGAAAGATGAAACAGCCGATTTGGCCAAAGTTCATATCTGACACAATCTAGCATAAAAACTGCATTTGAGAAATGTATTCATCTCACTAGCAGAAACACCGAACTTAGAAAATGAACAAGAGATTATTTGATATAATAGGGGTGCAGCATAATTTGACAGTACTATTGTTTTTATAAAAACAAAAAAAACTTAAAATCACCCAGCAATACTAGACATATACATCCAGAGTAAGTTCTTTGATATAAAAAGAACACATTCTCAATGAATACGCCTATTTAGAGTGCAGTACAGTTAACTGTACATTTTATATAATAATGCAATTCATTATATATAAACTAATTCTATCAAATGATAATAGGTTCTATACAGCGCAATGTAGACTACAATATATTGTGGACTTTGTAACTGCCTGACGGATGTGATGCTTCCAGCTGGTGCGTCGGGATGGTATCTCGATTACAGCAAGCACTAAATTGATTTGATTGCAAAATTATTTATTGAAGTAGGGGAGTGCGAACATTTATTCATTATATATATATATATATATATATATATATATATATATATATATAAAACTCTATTTGGCTTTATGTTTCTCTGTCTATATTTTTTTCAAATTTCGTCTCCACCTAAACGCGCCAGGTGAGTAAAATTAAATTATTTTTTGTAGCCCATTCAATCATGTATATTCCGCGGTAAAATAACATATTATGGATCAACATTTACAGAAAGTATTCCCTGGCTTCTGTATTATGAATTAAAGTTGGGATATACATACACTCATTTGCAAATTCATACCATATATTTTATTAAACCTGAACTATTTTCTCACACTAAGAAAACAACTGACCTGATTTCAATTCTAGCTGATTACACCAAAGTTCAGACGCAATATTTTTTTTTATTTTAAAATTAGTAGTCTACATTGAATACTATATAATCTGTATATCTAAAAAATATAATGTGGGTGAAGACACTTTTCAAAATATATACTAGACGAATTTTTGATCTACAAAATTGAAATCAGTACATAGTTTTTTTTTTTAAACACCTAGATACATTTTAAGTTACTTCAATCCCAAAGAAAAGGTTCTAAAGGGTAACAATTAGAAAATAGGTACGGCGAGGGGCATCAGATTTTTGTCGCTTTGTTAGCTGTTACATGAATGTGCATGTGTAAATGGTCAACATGACATATTATTTTTGTGAAGTAAAAGGGACTTACAAACAGTATTTAATGATCGTGTCAGGTGGCCTAATAATTATCGTGCTTAATCCACTGTTTTTTGGTTTTGGTTTCGATCTCAGCTCGAGTATTGTTATTACTTGTAAGAAGTGAACGTTTAAGAAAAAATATATAATAATCGCATGAACATCTCCCATTTTTTGTATGAAAAAAATATCATATATATGCGTATGTGTCGACTGGGGAATCCTGGACGGAATGCATATATATCTATAAAAGTGAGAATGTGCGTTTGCGTGAGGACAACTCTCAACCTATATACTCAGAGATTTTCTATTAACTGTATATATATATATATATATATATATATATATATATATATATATATATATATATATAATTTAAAGGAGATTAGAATAATAGTCTAAAGAGCTAAGTGTATTTTAATGTAATAGTGAAATTACTAGTTTAATTAAAATACAGGAAATGCTCGTTGTAATTTAGATATATAATAAGCTCGATAGTTAAATGTCCTAGAGCTAATTCAATATTAAGTAATGTGATTTATAATTTAAAAGTTTTAAAATTTTTAAAATTTAAAAATCAAAATTTAATTAAATTAAAAATCAGTTTCATAAGAAGGAACAACAACAAAGTCAATTATCTGTACGATCGTTTCGGAAATCCGTGATTTTTATTTGTGGTATACATGAAGTCACGTAGAATAATTATACATAGTTTTTTTGTGTAAGCACGGTCTCCTCATCAGCAAATTTAGGAGGATTTCTATTGAATTGAAAAGACACCAAAAATAAACCTAGCATTAAAAGTAAGGCAGATGAATCTGAAAAATTGAAGTAAAAGGTTTGGATATAAAATTTGTAAGAAAATTAATAAGAAAATTGGTATAGGTTAGAGATAGAAATGAGTAGAAAAAAATATATATTTTTGAATTTACATAATAAATTTGATTTAAAAATATATAGATATATAATTACCTTTTGGTTTTTCTTTTTTTGAAATCAGGAACTGTATTTAAAGTAGTCATTTAGATGTTTGCTATAGCTTTTTATTTTATTGAATGATGAATTTTAAAAGGGCGACGCTCGTGCAGTAAATTGTTTCCGTTAGCGTATTTTGATTTAGAGACGCTACAGTTAATATCTATGGAAAAAGATTTTTTTTTGCAAGTTTTTAAGGGGAGATAATTGTCATGGCTTTATTTATTATTTGATTTACGAGTCTAAGGGCGGTAATTGGTTTAACTTAATTTATTAAAAAAAAAATCTATTTTTACTAATGAGTAATTTTTAATGATTTATGGTGGTTTATATTTATTAAATTTAAACCAACGTTTATGATTACACGATAGAAGCTCGTGTCTTGAATTTACAAGTTTGGTTGTGCTTTTTATATCTTCATATTTAAAAATTTTTAGGGTTTCTTTTGTACATAATGTACAAAATTTATCTCCTGGTTTATATGATTTGCAAGTCTCAATTATTTGCCATTTTAAGTTGAAAGAAATATTGCTATTTTTTAGTTGCCTAATATAGTTGGATAGAGTAGTTTGGTTTGATAGAGAGTTATTTTTAAAAGAATGTTTGTGCGTTGAAATTCTATGTTTTATTGGGCCAGATGTGGAACCAATATATATTTCCTCTTGATTATTATGATTATTTTCCGTTAGGTCTATTGTTGGATTATAATGTGGTGGGTTGGTTAATAATTGATCGGTAGATTGATTTAAGTTGGTGTTATTATTTAATCTGGTAGTTGAGTTATGGCTGTTGATAGGTTCTTGTATATTTGGAGTTTTTGATACTGTGCAGCTATAGATAACATTTTTAATTTTACATGAGCCTTGTAGGGGACATTTATTTTTTCTTCTACAGTTACAGTCCGATGTATTTTGGCCTTTTCCTTTTAAATGAAATACATTGTATACTCCATAAACAATTCAAACTTAAAGGAGGGCTATATAGAGATGATGCACTTTTCATAACGAATTCTACTAATAAAAATTATGAAAATGCAATTAAAGCTCTACATAAATTATTTAAAAATTATGGACTTAGTATAAAAATCGACCCTAATAAAAAAATTGTTAATTTCTTAGACATAACCTTAAATCTTGAAAATTCTACCTTTGAACCATACCATAAACCTAACCAATCACTTCTATATGTCCACAATCAATCAAACCACCCTATATCAATATTAAAATCAATAGTTCCCAATATCGCTCTAAGAATTTCTAGACTGTCTTCTACTAAATCAATATTTACCAAAAATGAAAAATACTATAAGGAAGCCCTTAAAAACTCTGGATATAATTCACAAATTAAATTCATAAATGAAAATGATAGAAACATAAACTGCATTAAAAATAAACCTATTAAGAGCGTAATAACATATAATATGGCAATGTCTTCCCGTATACGAGTTAAGAAAAATAACCAGGAGACAAGAAAAGATAAAACCAAACTACAAATATTAGATAATAATATAAATAAACATCAAACTAAAACCCGCAAACGTAAGAATAGACACAAGGAGATCCTATGGTTCAACCCCCCGTATTCCAAAAACCTAGAAACAAACATAGCTAGAGAATTTTTTAAAATATTAGATAAGAACTTTAAAGCCCCCCATAGATATAATAAGATTTTCAATAAGAACACAATTAAAGTATCTTACTCTACTATGCCTAACCTTCATCAGAAAATAATTAGCTCTAATAATAATAAAATTAATAAACTACAAAATGCAACTATACAAAATACATCGGACTGTAACTGTAGAAGAAAAAATAAATGTCCCCTACAAGGCTCATGTAAAATTAAAAATGTTATCTATAGCTGCACAGTATCAAAAACTCCAAATATACAAGAACCTATCAACAGCCATAACTCAACTACCAGATTAAATAATAACACCAACTTAAATCAATCTACTGATCAATTATTAACCAACCCACCACATTATAATCCAACAATAGACCTAACGGAAAATAATCATAATAATCAAGAGGTAATATATATTGGTTCCACATCTGGCCCAATAAAACATAGAATTTCAACGCACAAACATTCTTTTAAAAATAACTCTCTATCAAACCAAACTACTCTATCCAACTATATTTGGCAACTAAAAAATAGCAATATTTCTTTCAACTTAAAATGGCAAATAATTGAGACTTGCAAATCATATAAACCAGGAGATAAATTTTGTACATTATGTACAAAAGAAACCCTAAATTTTTTTTAAATATGAAGATATAAAAAGCACAACCAAACTAGTAAATTCAAGACACGAGCTTCTATCGTGTAATCATAAACGTTGGTTTAAATTTAATAAATATAAACCACCATAAATCATTAAAAATTACTCATTAGTAAAAATAGATTTTTTTTTTTAATAAATTAAGTTAAACCAATTACCGCCCTTAGACTCGTAAATCAAATAATAAATAAAGCCATGACAATTATCTCCCCTTAAAAACTTGCAAAAAAAAAATATTTCTCTATAGATATTAACTGTAGCGTCTCTAAATCAAAATACGCTAACGGAAACAATTTACTGCACGAGCGTCGCCCTTTTAAAATTCATCATTCAATAAAATAAAAAGCTATAGCAAACATCTAAATGACTACTTTAAATACAGTTCCTGATTTCAAAAAAAGAAAAACCAAAAGGTAATTATATATCTATATATTTTTAAATCAAATTTATTATGTAAATTCAAAAATATATATTTTTTTCTACTCATTTCTATCTCTAACCTATACCAATTTTCTTATTAATTTTCTTATAAATTTTATATCCAAACCTTTTACTTCAATTTTTCAGATTCATCTGCCTTACTTTTAATGCTAGGTTTATTTTTGTGTCTTTTCAATTCAATAGAAATCCTCCTAAATTTGCTGATGAGGAGACCGTGCTCACCAAAAAAACTATGTATAATTATTCTACGTGACTTCATGTATACCACAAATAAAAAGCACGGATTTCCGAAACGATCGTACAGATAATTGACTTTGTTGTTGTTCCTTCTTATGAAACTGATTTTTAATTTAATTAAATTTTGATTTTTAAATTTTAAAAAATTTAAAACTTTTAAATTATAAATCACATTACTTAATATATATATATATATATATATATATATATATATATATATATATATATATATATATATATATATATATATATATTCTAGCATTTCAGCCCGGCGTTGCCCGGGTGTTTGGCGGTGTATGCTGAGCAAAAAAAAAAAAAAGAGTATTTTTTTTTTAATTTGACCCCTATTATGACCCCTTTAAATTTATAGTTTCGAGCTCAAATCACTTTATTAAATTAGATCCAGGTTCAAGGAACCTATATCTAAAATTTCAAGTGTCTAGACCCAAAATTGTCGGAGGAGTTTGGTAGAGTTCTTAAAGGTTAAATCGTTGAAATTTTACCCCTTAACAGCCCAATTTCTGGCTGACACCCGTCACATCGACTTTCCCAAATCTCAGTAGCCGGTATTTCAAATTTCGAGTCTATAGACTAAAAATTTACAGAGTTATTGCGTAGGGAAATGTACACAGACAGACAGACAGACAGACACGTTCACTTTTATAGATATATAGATAGATAGACAGATAGATGAAACAAAAATATATACGTAAACATGAATATATATGGAAACGATTTTGTGTTCATTGTAAGCTTTTTACGCAAATATTTCGCAAGTATAAATCATGTAGAATATCTGCATGAATATAATTACCCGTAATAGTTAACTAAAGGTGATCACCCTATAAGAAAACTGAAAAAACTAATAGGGAATTAATTAAATATTGAATGTTTAAAAGAATATGCAAATTAGTTAGATCTTTTGCTAATGAATGCAATTCGATAACTCATATATACGAAACTTGTATTTTCTTTTTAAATAAATAGAAAAATAGGTTTTTTAATATGAATATCACATCACACCAAAGGAATACGGAATTATAGATATATGTATATATATATATATATATATATATATATATATATATATACTATTGATATTTGAGGATTAGTGTATAGGATATTCCGGCATATGGAAAAATTATTCGGTTTTTCTCGAGAAAAAAAAATGTCGTTTTTTTTGGGGGGGGGGGGCGGATAATTTAAATTAAAAATTCTGATAATTTAGTTCATTCGATTTTTTCTGTCTGTAAACTATTTAACGACTGGTATCTCAGCACTAGTATTTGTTTTGTACTTAGAACAAGTGAATTATTTAGACAAAACATACATGCACATCTCATGCTTTCTTTCCGCTTTTTTCTTCATTTTTAAAACTAAATTCAAATTTACGTTTAATATTAGGTATATCTGGCTACATCTGTTAATATTAATATATAATAATTCATAGATAATTACCAACATAATAATAAGCACGAAATCTGCATTAAGAAAACTATCATATTGCAGGGTATTTTATGACCGAATAATGTAGGGACAAAGTTACACACACACACACACACACACACGCACGCACCCCCCCACACACATCTCTCTCTCTATCTATCTATCTATCTATCTATATCTATATATATATATATATATATATATATATATATATATATATATATTACAATAGGTCGTGAAATATCAGTGACTGTGTTTTTATACATTTTTCACTCGGTTATTCTAAAAATTGCGTTGTTTACGATAGCTTCGCGTATTATACAACAGAAAATATACATGATAATGCATGTATTCAGCTTTCTATATGTTGGAGTTTCGTTACCATAAAAATAAAACATTCAAGAATAACACAGCAATCAACATATATTTAACGTCATTCTTCGTAGCACCCGAAATTGTTTGTATTGGTCAACAAGCGGGAATCTTGTAAAGCATATAATCTATATATCCATAAAAGAGAAAGTGTATGTCTGTTTGCCTGTCTGTCTGTTTGTCTGTTTGTCTGTCTACAAAATAACTCTGTCAACTTTCAGTCTACAGATCGAAATTTGATATAGAGGGTACTGGGATTTGAGAAAATCTTTGTAATCCGTTTTCGGTCGGAAATTTGGCTGTTAAGGATCACAGTTCAACGAGTTGACCTGCAAGAACTCTACCGAAGACCTCCGATAATTTTGAGTCTAAACACTTGAAATTTTAGATATAGGTTCATTGGACAATAATTCAACTTAATTTAATCCCCAAAACAATAAATGGTAAGGGGTCATAATAGGAGTCAAAGTTTTTAAAAAATATCTCTGCGGTCTCTACTAAATTAGTAAAGAGATTTGCTGGTCTAAACATTTGAAATTTTACATAAAAGGTATTCAGAGATAGGGTAAGCTTTTAATCGGGTCGAAAATTTGAGCTAAAAATATATAAATCTATGTATGTATGTTTGCATGTCTGCCCAAAACTTTCGAGAGATGCGATGAATTTTCACAAGAGCAAACTTGTTTTAGAGCTCAGCCCTTCAGACGACACATACCGAAAAATTGGCTAAAAACATTAATTTCTTCACTCTCAATTGGGCTATTTTCTGCAGGGTTTTTTTTCTCAGATATTTTCGAAAGTCATCCTCCCTCCGACGGTCGTAACAGCTAAGATGTCACGTTTTTGACGCTCTTTTCCCCCTTCCCAGTACGGGTTTGTTTGGGTTATTTTTCTTGCTCTACACACACCCTGGAACACCCGGGCAACGCTGCCAGTCATCTTAGATTTTAAAATCAGATTCTTAGTAATAGAGTGAACCAAACAAATTGTGATTATATATAAAATTAAGAATCCAATAAGCGTTTAAATGATGACTTTAATAATCTAAAAATCGAAGGTATGAATTCAAATTCAACTGGTCTAAATTTGAAATTGAAATGTTCATCTACTAATAGTTATATTATAGCGATATACAGATTATCGAAAACTAAATGATAAAGCAGAATATGTATTAACTATAGACAATAAAACCATATAATAACATAAATATTTATTTGATCTTAATGAAAATTATATTTCCAAACATACTGATCCAATACTGTACTTGAT
>NC_136485.1:11914160-11931660 GCF_053919585.1 Euprymna scolopes
CTAACCTCTCCAGGGATATACAGACTGCATACGATCATAGAGATGTCAAGACATTCTACACTCTGGTTGCTCAGGCTTATGGTCCGAAATCCTCTTCAACTACACAACTGCTGGCGGAGGACGGGAAAACCTTGCTGAAACCCTCAGATGAAATAATGCATCGATGGCACGAACACTTTCATTGTCTTTTCATACCCCATCCAATGTTGATGTTGCTGCAATAGAAAGTATCCCTCAATGTTCCTTTTGCCCGGAACTTGCTGTTGAACCGACTCTTGCGGAAACAGTTGACTGCATTAATTAGATAAACTCGAACAAAGCGCCTGGGCTGGATGACATCCCTGCTGAGCTGCTTATACATGGTGGTGTCAATGTACATCGTGTGGTCCACTTCCCCAGTAGATATGTAACTAGTGATGGATCTCTTTAGAAATATTTGTACCTGCTTCGGACTAACAGTTAGCATTAAGAAATATAATGATCTGTATGTGGAACATGATTTTTTTTCTGTGGAAAGCACCTTGTAGTCGTAAAAAATTGTCTACCTGGGGAGTGCCTTATCAAATGGTGGCACTCTTAATGCGGAAATAAGACAGAGAGTCAGCAAGGCATTTGATGATTTTGGAAGGTTACTAGATAGAGTCTAATCTAACGGTGATTGAACTCTGACAACTAAAATATCAGTATATCAAGCATGTGTAGTACCATCCCTACTGCACACATCTGAAAATTGGGCCTTGTACCGGTCACATATAGAATTGATCGAGAGGTTCCATCAGCACTGCCTTTGACAAATTCTTGGTTTGAAGTGGTATAGCTTCGTCCCTGATAGATATGTCTAAAAATGGGCCAAAACAACCAGTATTGCTACCATTGTTATTAAGAACCAGTTGCATTGGGCGGGTCATCTCATCCAGTTTGAAGACTATCGACTCCCAAAACAATTGTTCTATGGTAAGCTCTTTCTTGAAAAAATACCCCAGCACAAGCCCAAAAATGTTTTCGTGATAGCATCAAGGAGAGTCTGGTGAGCTTTCATATTCCTGCTGACAGTTGGGTGTCACTAGCGTATGATCGCAAGCAGTGGAGGATACTGATATACAGGTGTGCAGAAAATTTCAAGCAGCCAAAATAGACCGAGCGAAGCTTAAGAGAGCATGTAGGAAATGCCAAACCTTACCGCCCAACCATGGAGATGTCTGGGCCTGTAAGGTGTGTGATCGGGCTCTGTTGTCTAAGGCAGGTTTTGTTAATCACATGAAAGCCCACGATAATACAGGTTCAACTACTGTTAGTTTCATACAAATCAGTGACCGTTTTCAGTGTCATGTCTGCTTGAGGGTGTGCAAGTCGCTGCCAGGGCTGAAAAGTCATATTCGGGCACATTGACTTTTAATGACTGAGGGAGTGGATCTCGTCTGACAAGACGTTGCAATCATCGTATTTATATATATATATATATATATATATATATATATATATATATATATATATATATATATATATAATTATTCGGCGCACAAAAGTAAGTATTTTATGTACGTAATAATTATTAATAAATAATATTTAAAAAATAAAATAAAAAAGTAGTACGTCCAGAAAATGGGGGCCAAAAAATGTAAACAAATATCAAAATACTTGTTTCTTATAATAAGCGTTCAGGGAGCGAAAAGAAAGAAATTAGTACGGAATCGCTAAAAAAAAAAAAATAAAAAATAGAATAAATAAAAAAATTCAACAAGCTTATATATATATATATATATATATATATATATATATATATATATATATATATATATATATATATATATATATATATAAAGTAAGATATTACAAGGCATGGACACTAGCAAAGATCAAAACTTTATACATATATTTACTTCAGAGCAATAACGTGGACACAATCTAATATTCTGCTGCAATCAAATACTCAATAATGTTAACGGCCTTTAACAGTTTTCCAGAACGCGTGTAACATGACACTTTTTCAGTCTCAAGAAATGTTAGAAATCGCTACAAGCGTGTCGGCGCATGTGATGTTTTGTTTTCACATAGGAGACACAAATTTCAAGGCATTTAAGCAGCTCTTGGATAACGATTAATGAGTTTACAGTAGTTAATGGGGCAATATCGTAGTAACACTTAGTAGTGGAAATTTAGTAAAGTTTATTACCTGTGAAGACGACTAATCAAGAAAGCAGAAAAACGGGAAGAAGGTCTCACAGGCGTGGAATCCTGAGAAACAAATCAGGAATGGAGTGGAGGAAGATCGCCATCCACAGCTCCTGGGCGTCGGCAATATTTTTTTTGTTAATGACTAACAAAACAGAGGGTAAGTTCTAGGTGTCTAATAGAGAAATCTCGTAATTTTTTAGGTTTTTAAGAGTGCTCAATAAAAGAATCGCGACATATATTTTGATTGGTATTGTAAGAAATGAAATTGATCGGACTTACGGGGGGTAGGTCGGAGGGAAGAAAAGACACTGAACTGCTGTTTTGCCATTACGGACAAACTACTAAGTTAAATAGGCATTCTAATCTCGTTGGAAATCACGTTGGAATTCTCGCCACTGGGAGTTAGTATGTATAAAAAGAGTTGTCTCACTACGGGTTATTAATTAGTTAAGAAGCTAGGTACCTAGCTTGCTAGTCGGTTGGCGTCTCTTAGGCTGATTTCCGCGTTACTATTATTCGGCAAACGTATCCAGTTAATTGTTACCTTTACAAGGAAAGAAAAGACTGCTTGTAAGCAACGTCACCATTTTGTTGCAAGCCCTTACTTCCTTTTCTTACCCCCCCTTTCTTGTTGCTGAAATAATCCCGACAATATAGTCACATTTACATGGTCGCGACAATCGTCGGTCAAGACCACAAGACCTCGTCAAGAGATAAAATAATGTGTTTTAAACTGAGGGAACACGGTTCTTTAAGGGGAGGACAGACTTTATTAAGTTTACTAGGACTTGTGGCAATCACCGATCATTTGTTCGAAACAGAAGTATGCCCAGTGACGAGATCATGTGAATTTGTCGATATATATATGTATATATATATATATATATATATATATATATATATATATATATATATATATATATATATAAACAATGTATCAGGTATCATTTTAGTTTGGAAACAGTCACATTACAATGAGGTTTAAGTTAAAAAGCCATTCATAAAACTATTTTACAACAAATTGATTAATTCAATACGAAAAATAAAAAGAAGAACAATAAAATAAAATATCGAGACGCTTCTTGACATTATCAAAAGAGGAAAAAAAACACCAGCAAACAGGACTCAAAATATTTCCCTTCATTAGTCGACATTATGACTGTTTTTTTAATACCCTAATAATGGCGATATTTTCATCCCACGTTTGTAAAAATTAATTTAAAAAAAAATAATGCATTTCAGTTTAATAAATAATAAAGCTGTAATAATATGTCTTCCTTCAATAACAAATAAAAGTATCACGTAATTTACTGTTTAAATCTATCTTAACTATATAGATGCGTATTTAGTTGCTTAAGACCACATATGCGTCTTTTCTACTTTTTACTTTTGGTATATGTTCCTTACCTGCGGTTTCGAATACATTAGCGTCCTAACATGAGGGACACAATTTTAAAACCGAATACTTGTGAGAAATCACAACTGTGAAAAACTGAAATTTTGACAACTGGTAGTCGTTATCATCCATAATAACATACTTAAATTTAAATCGTTTGCAAAGAATAGAACAATAATTATAACAATTAATTTTTTTCAAAATAGAACCGTCCAAAAGTAAGGAAAAATATAGAAAAACAATGTTAACAGTATGCTATATTCTAATTATTTGGATTCCTCTAAAGCATAAGTCTTACTTAGTCATTTGTAAGCGTTGTATCAGCCAGCTCAATGGCGAGGGGCTTAAAAGTTTATTATGAAGCTACACAAGGAAAGACCCACCATTAGGGAGATTTCAGTGAAAGTGAAACGTTCCAAGAGTGTTGTAGGCAGGGTGTTTTCATCCAACAAGGACACTGCCAAAATAGTTAGTGCTTTTAAAACCGGCATATCTCGCGAGACTTCGACAAGAAAAGATCGAATAATGCAGCGTATGTCATTAAAGGACAGTTTTAAGATTTGCACATTAATTAAAAGGGTTATGAATAGTACATCATGTGTTAATGTGTCAAGACTAGTCTGTCTTTACACATTAACACATGAGGTACTATTCCTAACCCTAAACGACTGCAAGAAATAGGTCTGTTTAATCGGACCCCAGGGAAGAAATCACTTGTTAGTACGAAGAAGTAGAAGAAGAGATTACAGTTTGCAAATAATTCGGACATATGAAAATTGGGCAAAAGTATTTTTCAGTGCTGAAAGCAAGTTTTATTTGTTTGGAAATGATGGAAAAACAATGGAAAGGGACGTATTAGTGAAAGATCAAATGCAAAATATACTAAGCAAAACTGTAAACTTGGGGGGGGGGAAGCGTCATGATATTTGGAATATACTCTAGCTAAGGAACAGCGCCTGTTGTCCGGTTACAGACTTGGTTAAACGCGCAGATCTATAAAAACATTGTTCAGGATCATGTGCCAATCATACAGGAAGCAGGTTTTGATATGCCACCCTATATGCAACATAATGCCCCATATCACACGGCAAAGGCGTTATGACTTACCTTAGTAAGCAAGATTTCGATATTATGAAGTGATCACCGCAAAGTCCTGACTTAAATCCAATGGAAACTATTTGGAAGACAGTTACGAAAAGAAATCCCACTAACATGAAGGAATTGTGGGCGAAGATTTAAGAACAATAGTCTAAAATTAGTATCGAGGATTGTCAAGAACTTATTCGTTCTTGCACTCATAGATGTGTAGTTGTCATCAGGATCAAGGGACCATTCATTAAATATTGATTGTCCATGTATGTTTAATGTTTTAGGCCTGTTTACATTGTTGTTCTCACTTTTGTTCCTCACTTTTGGACTTTTTTACATGGGCGTTACCACTTATCAAGGCCGAGAGACCACTCAAGGATAAGGGTTAAAGAGTGTGCAGTAGTCAAAACAACGATATATTTATCGATAGTAATGGAAGTTCGGTAAATTTGTAAACTCAAGTGTAACGGCTCACTAAAAACTTGTTCATCATGTTATAGACAGCTGGAAAGCCGGAAAACGGAAGACAATTCTACAGGCGTGCAGTTCTAAGAAAGAAGCTGGGATCATGGAATCATGGAATCTACGTTTAGGTTTAGATACAGATAAAAAGTGGTGGGGATTATTGATAGTGTTTTCAACTAAACAGGTGTTTCTTGTGAATGTTGGGCGAGGCGGGCATAGGTTGAAGCTCTGTCGAACACTTTCCATGAAAATAACGATTAAACAGAGCCAAACTCGCAACATCTCGTCTGTGAGATAGAGGTTGCAGCGAACAGAAAAAGACATCTCCCACTAGGCCCGAAGTCTATTTTGAACCATATCAAGACAGGACAAGTCCTTTCTAGCAGCTCCTGCCAAGATGTGGCACCAATATCCCATCCTTGGACGTACCTGGCTCTTATATTGATAGAGAATTGCATCGGCAGTGAGATATCTACTGGATCGATAGAAGGATCCGACCATTTTTCCAGCGGACTTGTCAACAGATTTGATGTACTTATCCCAGTTAAAATCTGGAGTAAAGGTCAAGCCCGGAAAGTTGTCACAACATGAGACCTCTCCAAGGGAGAACATTCATTTTAATTGATGCCAGAGAGGGATCTGAACGTTGATGATGTAAAGATAGAAGCTTGGTTTTAGATGCATTAAAAGTAACCAGCCACTCCTTTCCCCATTGTAAAAGGTGATCAAGATCAGAGGAGAGAACATCGGGAAGAACTTAGTCGTTTACTGTCTTAGATGTGCTAGCATAGATGATAGTGTCATCAGAAAAATGTCTACGAATGATGTAAGGATGTGATTTTGAAGATCATTAATGTAGATCAGGAACATGTTTGGGCCAGGGATGGACTCTTGAGGGACTCCAGCGATAATACTGTAAGCTTCTGATTTTTGCCCATCAACTATTACTCTTATGAAACTATCAGAGAGAAATGAGAAGACGTTTCCAGCTATGCCATAGCGGGAGATCTTGTGAAGTAAAAATTTATGCCACACCCTATCAAAGGCCTTTCATATGTCAAGAGCTAGAAAGGTATGAGATATAACTGTAAGCACATCTGCTGTAGATCTAGCAGAACGGAAACTATATTGTGTGTCACTAAGAAGGCTATTTTTGCTGAGATGGTTGACTACTTCTCTATTTAACACAGATTCCAGCAACTTACTCATGACGCACAGGAGACTTATTGGCCTATACTGAGAGTGGGGATGAACGATCACCTGAATTCTTAAATACAGGGCATACTGATGAGATTTTTCAGGATGATGGGAAGCAATTCTCTTTAAGACAATGTTTAAACATTTTAATAATTATGGGCCCTGGTTCAGGTTGATGTTTTTTTGAGTCCTGTAATTGGAATACCGTCAGGATCGGTTGCTTTATTGGAGTCAAGGTTTTTGATTAGCTGGCATCATCAGGTACTATTTGTATATCACGTACCGTGTTTTCTGATACAGGATGAAATATTTGGAGTTGGTGTTCCTACTTTGAAAATAAATAATTGTTATAATACGTTTTCTATCCTTTGCAAATGATTCAAATTTTAGTGTGTTATTTTGGATGATAACAAGTGTCAGTTTAACAGTTTCAGAGTTGTTATTTCTTACAATTGTTAGATTTTAAAAAGTGAAAAAATGAGTCCCTTAATTTTGAACGCTACTGTATTTCTAGCTTTTATACAAATTCTCCCTGTCTGTACTTGAGTTACGTTGGTTTAATCCGCGGTATTCACGCTGCCTTTGAACGAGGGCACTTAGTTAGTGGCAGTGACCTTTCGGGATAGTTTAGTTTCTCTAGAACTCTCCTGTTATAACATCCGCTTCATTTGCTGTTTTGAGTAATTCATTAGTCTAACTTGTTCACTGCTCCGCAAAAATAGAAACAATGTTTCTTCAGGGAGCATTTCTGATGTTGTCATTGATGGCTTTCCAGTCAGCGTCATTGTAGTACATTGACATTGAGTTTGTTTTGTGTGCGAATAATGCACATGCATTAGACATAAATACGCGTAAAAATGTACATACAGATATAACTTGAGTAGAAATATATTTCAAATTATGTATTTTCAAATACATTTTCTCTATAATAACTGGACTTGTATATCATTTTTAAGAGCGTTAACAAGAAAGTTATTGCGGTTTTGAACTGATGACCGCCGATGAATATACTTCGGTAAAATTAAAAATCTTTTGATCAGAATTAGCACCATCCAAATCAACATAATAATGTTAACGTAGATTAATTGTACTTATGACACTAAGGGCAAAAATCCTGCATTCTGGTGAAGATGAGGTGGCCGATGGCGTTTTTATATATCTTATGTTTCAAAGCATTTGTCACACAGAAAGTGTTCGAGATGCTTGTAAAATGGTAGTCGGCAGCTTATATGTCTAGAGAGCATGGCGGATAAAGTTAGATGTCGTAGCCTAATTGTTTCATCTTTTACTGAGTCACTTTAACAACGCGCCCTTGTCTTGGTCGTAGAGGAGAACACTACTACTGTTGATAAATGCGTAGTGTTGGTGTCGAAGATCTAGTGCATTTCATCCAAAAAACTGTAATAGATGAGACCGGTTACAGATCGCTAAACCTTCAGCATGACTTCCTGTGGGTGCAAATCCGGCTTCAGGAAGTATCGAACATCTAAGCGGCGCATAGAATTTACTTTCATCGGAAGTCACAATCCGGTCGATAATCTTGTTCTTGTTGCGTAAAAGAAAAGAAAATGGCACTTTATGTATATATATTTTTTGGTTGTCGCCCACTTCGGAAGGTACCCATTTATTCATTTGTTGTATTTCATTTCTATTCACTCCCTAATGGATGGAAATCGTCGTATAACTTACGTGTAAATTTACGTGTAAATTCGGAAACTTTTAGAACAAGTACGTATTGGCTTAGACTAAGGCTTTTTATTGATGGTTGTCTTCATCCGATGACCGACGACGTCGCTAATAATTTTCAAGTCTGTTGTCGCCACCAAAAAGTTTATTAAATACTTATTGTGTTGTGTGTTCAGTAATTGCTCCTGGACTAAACGCTTTCTTGAAATCGCGAGCTGCTTTATGAGCTATCGACTTAGCTTGAATTGAAATAGGAAAATTGTACACATTTGCGTTTTTTCCATATTGTATTTAACGTTACAAAAGAAAAAAAAGTTTTAAACGGCATGTAATTTAAACGCTTATATAGAGCGTAAATATCTGTAAACTTATATTAAAATTAAAGATACAACTAAAACGTTCTTTACAATGCATCTATTGAAATCCAAATTAAAAATTTTGCAAGGACTGTCGTGTTAACCTAATATACCAATTAATATGACTGAATTTACGTAAAAACGTAATTTGATTAGGGTTCAATTAAAGTGGTTTGCTTTAATAGTAAAAGTGTCTTCCAACGGAGGAAGTTTATCAAGGAAAATATACAAATACGGCGTATGGGTTTATATATGTAGCAATGGGAGAGTTTTCAAATAGGATTAATGAAATTATAGTCTTGCTATCATCGTGTTGTATATGGTATATGTATGGATTCGAATAGTTAGGTGCATTTTACTATTTTATTACTAATTACTTACGTTGGTTATAGCATGTGTACTTTATATTAATTCACATTTAAAATCCCATGGATATCGCTTGTTTAAATTCAAGAATTCTTCCTGATACTTTTTTTGTGATTACATAATATGTTGATACGTTATTTTATTCTATTTTATTAGTATTCCAAATATTTCCATATGTTACGCGAATATATTCCTATGCCAATCTAAGAGTTTGTGTGCAATGACTGAATTCATATCTCGGAGTAGATTTTACAACAGATAACTGAATAGAACTTGTCATAAACAAATATATAACTTGCTATCAAGCGCACGATTAGTTACTATTCTACCAATCTGGAATTTTCTTTAGTGTTAGGGATTATTTTAATTGTTTATTTCTTGGAACCACATGTTGCCTTGATGCCTAATTCAATACAAAAACAGAGATGGCGGACGTTCCTTCCATAGGTTAAATTCTTAAAATATTTAAAACAACGCTAAACGAATCAACAAAATGCATGTCATAGTTATACTAATCTTTGGACTTAACTTTCGTTTAAATTTTTTCTGTAAACACACACGTTATCTTTGTTGAAAACAGAAAATGCGTTTTAAGATTATATGATTTTTATGAATAGAAATGTAAATAGCCTGCATTTCATTTACAACTATTTGTTATAGCACTTTTAGATTAGTATATTTTGTAAAACTGAACTAACCATTAATATAAAAGGATTATAGAACTTATTCGAAAATTTCTGACAGGGAGATGTAGAATAAAATATATAATTAACACGTACATGGACGTACTTAAATTTATTGCACATTTTTTAAAAATGACATTTTCAACCCAAACAAAGCACATTGGCACGTTTATATAGGGTGCTATTATGAGTGACATACGCTACAGGGGTAGTATGGCGGGATTTGGACGGCAAGACGTCGGTTCACGTTACACTTGAACTTCTGCATGTCAGTACAGTTGGGGAAGACGAACCCAGAAGGGAATTCCAAAGGCTATCAGTTCTGGGGAAGAAACTCCTGGAGTAAAAGCTATCTTATATCTAGTGATCTTTACTGAGAAGGGGTGGGATTAAGCTGCTTGTCGGGTTTATCAGGCATATTTACGTCAGTGGGTAAAAGTGCTTGCAGTTCGTGGGAGCATTCACCGTTAATGTACTGGTAGAACAGGAAGAGCAATGCAACATTTTGTCGATGAGACAGAGGTTGAAGCTTTGATTACAGTTCAGGACGTATCAGGTTGGCGACTCTCTTTTGAACCTTGCCTAGGAGCGAGAAACTATTAGCAAATGCACCAGCCCAAATATGGCAACAATATTCCAGACAAGGGCGAATCGTGGCATTATAGATATACAAGATACTTTCGAGAGTTAATGGATTTCTAACACGATAGAGAGAATATACCTTCTTCGCAGCAGTCTATGTAATTGTTCCAACTCATGTTTCCTGTGAATTTTAGGCCGAGGATTTTAAAATGTACTTTCAGATAAAGAGTATTTGGCTATTGGTATTGGTGGTCGAGAAGGGTTCTTTTAATTATTGAAGGAAACACATTCAGTCTTGGCAGCATTGAATGTGGCCATCAATTTCTTTCCATTCCACTACAGATTGGAGGTAATCCTCTAGTGTTTCTGCCATTTCTTTAAATATGTGTTAATTTGTTTTCTGTCGTGTCTGTTATAGAGCGTGGTGTCATCAGCATATATACTTATCCCAGAGACAATTTTGTAAGCGAGGTCATTTATGAATATTATGAATAATAGAGGTTCAATGGTTAGACCCTTGAGACACTTCCGCATTATATCATATTGTTAGATGTAAGACCGTCGAGGACAACCTGGATTTTCTCTCATCTAAGAAGGATTTAATAATGTTAATTATTCTCCAGTGATACCCTATGATCTAATTTCTTCGTGCAATATTTTCAAGCATTTTCTGAAGCTCATGTTAGGTTTGCAATTTTATTTGTTGTAATACGTTAACGGTAAAGTTAATTGCCCCCAAGATGTTATGGTGGCTTTTGCATTGCCTAACATTAGAATAAATATCTAACTTGAGGAAGCGACAGAGGTACTCAATGAGATTTAAGCCACAACATTTTTATGGTAAAAAATAGGTAAACAGTTTAGAAAGATTTGATCAGTTTTGACGCATGACATGATGCGTTTTATTGAATACACATTGTAGGTATATATATATATATATATATATATATATATATATATATATATATATATATATATATATATATATATATATATATATATTTATATAAGTGTTTGTGTATCTTTCTGTCATTCTGTGTACAATTTCCATCGCAATAACTCTGTTAATTTTCAGTCTACACACTCGAAATTTGATATAGAGTGTAATGAGATTTGGGAAACTCTACATGATCGATTATCGGCAAAACATTTGGCTATTAAGAGGTCAAAGTTCAACGATTTGACATTTAAAATTAGAGATATAGGTTGCTTGGACATGGATCTAACTTAATAATTCAATTTGAGCCCAAAACAACAAATGCTAAGGGGTCATAACAAGTGTCAAATTAAAAAAAAATTGACCGTTTTTTTATCTCAGCATAAACCTCCAAACACCCGGACAACGCTGGGATCCCATAATAGTATATCTATAAAAGTGAACGTGTCTGTGTGTCGGTGTATCTGTATGCATGTCTGCCAGTCTGTCTGTCTGGCTATGTACATTTCCTTACGCAATAACTCTTTCAATTTTAAGTGTACTGACTCGAAATTTTATATACAGGGTACTGAGATTTGGGAAAATATTTGTGACCGGTTTTCGGACAGAAATTTTGTGAGAATTCAACGATTTGACCTTGGCGAACTCAGACAATTTTGCGGCTAAAGACTTGAAATTTGAGATATAGGTTTCTTCGACATGGGTCTAATTCAATATTTTAATTTGAGCCAAAAAGAATAAAATTTAAGGGATCATAATGGGGTCAAAGTTAAAAAATAATTGACTGTTTTTTTTGTTTGTTTTCTGTTTTTTTTTGTCAGCACACACCTCCACACCCGGGCAAGCAAGGCCGGGCACCCACGCTAGTATATATATATATATATATATATATATATATATATATATATATATATATATATATATATATATATATATATATGTATATATATATATATGTGTAATGCAATAAGTATTACATTTATGTTTACCAAAATAATCCAAGATGGCAAAACTAAAATATATATTAAATATTGAAGACTTAATATTTATAAGTAATCTCAACCAGATATAAAAGCTCCATGAAACTAAATACGCTTATGATGTTAATTGTTCCACTGATTTCTGCCTCTTGGGATAAATTCGACCATCTTCGAATTACGCGACCCTCTTGGATTTTACTTGTGAAAATGGAAACTTAACCAACTATTTTGGATTTTGATTTTTTGCTTTTTCCGTTATTGGATATTTTACTCTTCACCAGACTATCAATTCACGTGAAATCACATTTTTCTTATTCATATTCCTTCTCCTTCACTATTTGCTACCAAGTAAGATCTATGACTTACGTGTAGTTTCATCAAATACATTTGCAAGCAAAATCCGGTTCCACCGTTTGCTAAATCCTATCCTCTGATGAGAAGGGAATATTTCTTCGAAGATTAAATTTTAGTATACTATTATCTGGTCAGTGCACATTTACCTATAAGTATGGCAAACTACTGATAATTCAATGGCTGTTCAAATTAAACAAATTATAAGCAGAACAACTCATAGAAATCTATATATATTCTTTTTTTAAAAGTAATACCCTTTCATAGAAAGGTGTCTGTTATGTCACAAATACTAGTTTCATTACGTCACAAGTGTCATGCTCATACATTCATTCCATAGCATAAAAAACATATTGACCCAAGGGTCAGTGGTAGTCTAGCATATATATATATATATATATATATATATATATATATATATAGCCATTCAATATGTGCGTATATTTCTATGTATGCAATACAGATATATTTACACACACACACACACATATATACATACAATGCACACACATTATGTATGCACATATATCAATATTATAATACATAGACATTGTATATGTTTATATATATATATATATATATATATATACATGGATATTATATATATATATTTATGCATATATATACACATAATAGACATGCACACACACACTATATATATATATGTATATATATATATATATATATATATATACATATATATATATATATATATGCAAGTAAGTGGTGTGTGCCGTGAGACGTCTATGCCTAAATCCATTCACAGAAATATTGCTCTACAAAACGACAGTAACTTTTAGAATGCATATAAATGCTGTATTCATCTTTAAATCGTTCAACAAGCTCATAATCAATAATCCACATGCATATCATTTTCTCTATCATCATTTTATTCGCCTAAAACAATCGTCTTTCTCAATGTTGCTTAGAAACCCACTTAGAGAAAGAATCCATCAAGCTTATCGAGGGTGTTCATTCATCTGGCTGTAGATAATAGGTGAATCAATTTTCATATGAACTTTGTTCGACTGCAATATTATTTCCCCGTGTTTTTTTTTCGTTATAGTTGACTTATGTATTCAATTTTCTTACATCAACAAGCTCACATAATGCTTTACATCATGCTTTACATGGCACTAGAGCAGCTCTCTTACATGGTATATTATAGCACTTTACGCGTTTATGTTTCATATTACTTCTCTCTGTATATCTGATGGGTCTTGTTTGGTTGAATTCAAGAATTCGGCCTGATATTTGTCTTTGATTAAATTTTCAATTGATATATATATATATATATATATATATATATATATATATATATATATATATATATATATATATTTCATTGTACTCTGAGGTTTTACAGTAAATATTTGATAATATTTCTCTAGCATAGAAATCAAGAATCAAGATTACTTTGATTTATTGAATTTGTTTTTTTATTTAATTTGCATTTAAATTTATTGACTTTTTTAAAATCATTATAATCAAGGGCAGTTGTGTTTCGAAACAAAAGCAAATTTATTTCTCTTTCAGCTATGAAATTTTATTTCAGTTTTAAAATTCCAAAGATGGAGATGATTTATTACTTGCTTTAAGAAATCTAAAATATGTACAACTTTCAGAAAACAATATCAATTATAATATCTGGTGTAACTTACATAGTATATGACTGAACCTTTCACCATCAAATATGTTTTTATTAGGCAAAACATGGTATATATATATATGTATATATATATATATATAATTATATTTTTTTAATAAAAACGGAATATAATTGGCAAATATCTCATTATAGCTTGATATGTTCTTTCTATATATAATCATGTTTATTCACCAAAATCATTAGCATTTTTCAATGTTCCTAGTCCGCCGAAATAATTCTAATGGGTTAAGTCATTATTTGATGGTTATAATATTAAAAGACAAACATATATACACATATATACGTGTATATTATTATTAATATTATTATTTTTATAATTATTATTAATATCATTATTACTACTACTACTACTACTACTAATAATAATAATAATAATAAAATTAATAATAATAATAATAATAATAATAATAATAATAATAATAATAATAATAATAATAATAATAATAATAATAATATAATTGTTATTTTACAGGGAAATTAAATGTGTGTATTTTAAAAACATTTTAATATGTCCCAAATAATAGATGTTATTTCTTATTGATTATTATATGGGGCGCTTAACTCCTATCTTTGTACTTAAAGGATGTTTGATGTAATATGCATGATATATGCGAGTGGGTTAAGTGTTTTTATATTTAACGTATGAAATTATATATTAATTGAAAGCTCTTAGAATATAATGTATCATATATTATTTCATAGGATTTTAAATAAAATGTAAATATTAAAAATAATAAAAGTAGATTATTGTTTTATAAATAGTAAAAATGAATTTATAAATTTATATATATATAAATATATATATATAAATATATATATATATTTATATATATATATATATATATATATATATATATATATATTTACGCAAGCTTAAACATGGTTAACTGGGTTAATTTTCAATTATTTTGACAAGTACATCATATATATTAGGTAAGCATTTTATGAATATCAGGTTTTGTAATGTTCGTATAGATATCGCTTAATAATTGATTGATTATACGATCCCAGTTTTTCAGTGTTGCATAAAAACCAATTCCTTGATGTGAAGCTATTAGGATTATGTATGCGATAATATTTAAAATACTTTCATAGTCGATATAAAACTCATTATCTGCTAATATCCTGGCTGACAGAGAGGTTTTATTATGTACATAGGTGTTTTTACAAAACAGGGGCGGGACATCTATGCAACGCACTGCACAGTAACGACGCCGACCCAATTCCTTGGGTTTAGATTTAAATATAGGCTTATACGTTAAGAGCCACATGTAATGAGCAGTTCCTTTGAAACATAGATTAGAGGAATCTTAATGATGAGGGGGAGACAGTAAAATCTTAAGAAGGGGGTTCATCTAAAGTTTATTATACAAGACAAAGTCAAAGACACATTACCTTGCGGTTGATAACAAACGAAGAGAAATGCTTACATAAAAACATTAATTATTTATTCTCAGCTGATGATGGGAATTATGAGAATCCAAGGTCTTGTTAAATTTTTACATTTTGTCTTCTCCTTTCTGCCTTGCTTCCGAAGAGACCTGCGCATACTCACCCCCTCTTTATGCTGCCAAATCTCTGAACTCTAACTTTTTTCGAATACTAAATTGTTTCTATATATTGAACTATATTTCTTTATGACGTTAGAACATGGCCAACACATGCCTGTTTTGCATGTGAAGTATTGCATTTGCTTCCAACACCTGTTCTGTCAAACAAAGAATACTCCTTTATTTCCATTGTCTCAATCTACCTGCTCTCTCCGGAATTTTTGTGAAGTTATTTTGACTCTAATGGCTGATTAACTATATTGCCGAAACTGTATATAAATAGCAGCCTGTATTTTTGTTTAAATTAAGATCACTGCGTTCGATTCCAGAGCGCTACTTCTAATTACTTAATTTGTTGAATAACTGCTTCAATATTCAGCATTATTCCTTTTTCGCAGTTTTTTTAGGGTAAACCTGTGGACGTAGAACATAGTTGTGACGATTCTTAAACGCATCCTCATAATAATTTCTTTTTTCCAGGAGTATACAGCAGAAGTAATTTGGAAATTGGATAGCCTTAATCTAAATATGTAGTTCGTACTCTTCCTTACTCTATGCTGTTCTTACTTCGCCCGCTCTTTCTCTCTCTCTCTATCTCTCTCGCACGCTCTCTATCCCTGTCTCTCTCGCGCTCACACATACGTAAGCTTATAATATATCCTTCTGGAATTGATCGTATTTTGAGAAATATTTCTCCAAAAATTGTTGGTAATTATATAAAGTCCTGCATTGTAAAATGAACATAGGTACATGATCAAGGGTCACCGATCAATACTCCGTTTGGGCAATATTAATGTTATAAGTAGTCTGCCAAACATAAATCGAAGCTGATTATTATTTCATAAGATATATGATAAATCAATCACTCCCCAGTCAATTTTTCTCTCAGTAATTTTGGGTAGAACATTCTATGGTGATAGGCTTCGCATTTCAGCGAACAACGTGCATTTCGATTGCACTCATTATATACGAAATAATTTGATTGTGATCTTTAAATTACAATTGGTGAGAAATGGTTTTGTTTAACATAGTATATTTTACTATGTATCGTACATAAAATTATGCTTTAGATAAATAAACATACTAGTCGCTTTCGATAGGTGTCCATACTATTTTGTAAAAGCATTTTAACTTATCGTACATTCTAAGAAAGTCAGCTTGCCATGACTATAGATCTTAGTGATAACCCAATTTTCATGATTTCATGTTCAAATAAACAGCTACAGCCGGAATTAAAATACATGCTACAAAAAAAAATGATTTTAACAGCTGGTGAATTTCAAAATGCAATTTGGACGTCGAACACTTTAAAAGATATGAAAGAGATCTAATTTTAAACTTTAAAAAAATTGCCACGAATACATGTAATGCTTTGTGTCTTGTTTTCTAAGTTTTTTTCATGAATCAACATGGTTTTTTTAATGCAAGCAAAGCAAGTAATCTTTGAGGCAAAATGAAAAATGTATGATGACATAGAAAGAGAGAACACAAATGTTGGCTGGCCAAATAAAACACTTCATGGAAACCATAACGCAAGAGAAACAATAATGCAAACATAGTATATATGTCAGTGTAGGAACTCTTCACACACCTGTTCTCGAAGAACAGAAGTTGCGAAAAATATGAGCTAAGGCTGCTCAGATGCTCAGGGAGGATAAGCATAGTTGACACAATTGGGCATCACGGCAGTTACTCACCCTTGTTCTAGTCGACCGCTATTGCTCCCAATTTAATTTACTTATTCCTTAAGCTATATGAAATCGGAAAGTATGTCATTTTGAGTGAATGGAGAGGATTAAAGAAACTATGACGAAGGTATTTTACACGCTCACTCAATAGAACTGGACCCTTCTAGAAATTATTAGAACGGTACAAAACCCACATTATAGCCGAGATTACGTCAAAAGTAGTTAGTTTTATGTGTGTATTATCAATAAAAAGCCAATAAGAAACACCTGGAAATATATTTAACATGCTTCGAATATGTAATAGGCTACGTGTGTCTTGTAAATGTTCAT